>NW_023411991.1:0-18749 GCF_903995425.1 Onychomys torridus
TACACTGATAGGTCAGTAGCCAGGCAGGAAGTATAGGCAGGACTGAGAGAGAGGAGAATTGGGAGAAGAGGAAGGCTGGAGAGAGACCAGCCAGCTGCCACCATGACAAGTGAGATGTAAGGTACCAGTAAGCCACGAACCACGTGGCAAAGTATAGATTAATAGAAATGGGCTGGATATAAGAGAAAGAGTTAGTCAATGGTAGGCCTGAGCTAATGGCCAAGCAGTTTAAATAATATAAGCCTCTGTGTGTTTATTTTATAAATGGGTTGTGGGACTTACAGGGCTTGGCCGGGGATGGAGTGAAGGTCTCCAGCTGTAGCCTTCAGGTAAGATGTATCCAATAGTGCCTGATTGTTACATAGTGTTCAACTGTTTTCTCATTCCAAAATTGTACTGTCCATAGGAAAGACTTCATCGCAGATAAATATGTTCAATGAAATGATCAGATGGTAAGCGAATCTTCCAGTTCTGGCCTTTGAATTGAACAGAACTCTCATTGTACTGAGAAAGCATTTGTCAAGTGGCCTTAAGACCTTGATTGAAGAAACCACCTGTTACATATGGAAGAAGTCATTCTGAGGTTCCCAAACACCTTATACTGCAAAGCTAGCCACTGTGTATAGCCGCTGTAGAAACAGTGTGGCTGTTCCACAAAGACTTGGGTGTAGATCTCCCTCAACATCCAGCTCTACCATTCTTGAGCATACACCCAAAGGACTCAACATCCTAGCAGAGACACTTGCTCAGTCATGTTCATTGCTGCTCTACTGATAATAGCCAGAAATTGGAAAAAGCCTAGATGTCCATCAATGGAAAAATGGAGAGAAAGCGTGGCACTAAAATGAAAGCTGTTATGTATACAGAGAGGACCTTGTGCAGACCCCTGTCTGTCCTGTGCTTTCTTCTTCAGTCTCTCTGAGTTCATTTTACCTTTGCTCAGTTGACTTAGAGGGTAATGTGATCACTTCATTTTATGCACCTCTTCCTGTAGTTATTGAATTAATATAATGTTTTATATACATTCAACTTCTGAGAAGTGTGATGAAGCCAACCCAAGCACCCATGTTTACTTTTATGTGCATTTATTTTTGTTTCAGTCTGTTGCAAGTAATATTAGATCATGACTATGAGAAGATGTGCATGAGTATTGTCCAGCAACTCCTGTGAGATGAAATCCATTGAGACAACATCATCTAAGTGTGAAATACACATAGAAATTAAGAAAGGCCAAGCAGCAGACAAGTAATATCCACATTCTAGAGTTTAATGAATCCTATTGATCAACAATACCCTGATCAGAAGCAACTCCCCATAACAACAGATCAACCTGATCATGTGAAGCACAGGTCAGTAGATGATGTCTACACCTCAGCCATTCAGTGCCCAAAGGAAAAGGTGCAAAGATTGAACAGGAAAGGAGGCTACTGCATCCTCCAGAGTTTCATGCTTTGGCTTACCCATACATAGACATCAATGAAACTCATCAGAGAAATGTTTTTGTTATCAAGGGCCTCAAAGCATAAGTGACTTCAGATCATCAGATCACTGCATTTACTGCTTTAAATGAAGTTGCTTTCCTGAAAATGCCACAGAAGCAATAATTTCATACTGCATAAGAACTCTTATCCAGAACAAAGTTTCTTTAATAGTGTAATTTATTAATTAATTAAACAATTAGTCCCAACTCTCCTTTCTAATTCCATGGTGGCTATTCCAAGGGTCCTTCTCTTGAGACTGATATCACAACTCCCAAGAAAGTCCTACAACTTCAGGGAGATAGAAGAGATGGGAAGACAAGCAACCATGGCACTATAGGAAGAGTAACAGACTCCTTTCCCTCCTACGGGAACCACAGACAAGGAGCCTATATTTAGTTTGAGGAAAAACAATGACGCAATTGCCAAGGATGTTAAATAATGCACCCCAAACACAAACAGGTGGCATATAGGTAAAAGCAGCTTGTGATGTGTTTTAGCATTTCTCAAGGAATAGCCTGTGTACTATTGATGTTTATTTAATATATGCACGCACACACACATGTATATGTATATATTTGTATTCTATAATGAGGATAAAATTTGGGTCCTTGTGCATGATAAACTTTCCCACTACACTGTCGTCAGCCCAGTTTTATTACTATAATTTAATGTATTCTTCACTATGCATTGACCTTTACAATAGTTCCTCTCAAATTATTAAATTGTAATTTTAATTTTTAAACATTGATGAAATTATTGTCTAATATTTGGTAAGATAAGCAGTAAAGAGTGAATGTGGAAAAAAGCACAAAATAACTATGGTTGTGGAAGTTTTATTATAAACAAATAATGAAATATATTTAATGAAATCATGGTCCACATTACTTCATTTTCCCTCAGACATTTGCACCATTAACTGCTGCCCCAAAGGCTCACACATCAGAGCATGTGATATGTAGGAAAATATGCAAATATGGCCTTCCTTTGTCATGAAAAGCAGCCCTGCCCTGACCCTGCAGTTTAGGCAGAGGATTCTAGCCCTGCTTTACCATTTGGTGATCAGCACTGGAAACAGAACATTCAACATGGGGTTGGGGCTGAACTGGGTTTTCTTGGTTGTTCTGTTAAAAGGTAATTTATGGATAAATGTGATATTGAGTAAGTGAGTGTACAACAGTGTGAGAGACAGTAGGCATGTTTGACACTTTCTTGATCAGGATCCTCTCTGTTTGCAGGTGTCCATTGTGAGGTGCAGCTGGTTGAGTCTGGTGGAGGATTGGTGCAGCCTAAGGGGTCACTGAAACTCTCCTGTGCAGCCTCTGGATTCACCTTCAGTGACTATGCCATGTACTGGGTCCGCCAGGATCCAGGGAAAGGTCTCGAATGGGTTTGTCGCATAAGAACTAAAAGTAATAATTATGCAACCTATTATGCTGATTCTGGGAAAGACAGATTCACCATCTCCAGAGATGATTCCCAAAGCATTCTCTACCTGCAAATGAACAATCTTAAAATTGAGGACACAGCCACGTATTACTGTACTAGGGACACAGTGATGAGTCTTCAGTATGAACTCAAGCAAGAATCTTCTTACCAGATACCCATGACCAGCAGGAGGCACTCAGCACGGGCGGAGCCCATGTCATTTTAGATGCAGGTTCAGACATAATTGATGTTTTTCTGTATTATCTGGGCGTCCTCTCCATCTGGTGATTTTCTAGGGGATTCTCTTCATAATTATAGACTCTAGGAATTGATTATGTCTCTAAAAATAAAGAATCCTGATTTGACTAACATTCTTAAACCAAATATGCTATTTAGTATTACCTAAACAAAATGCAAAAAGTGTCTATGAGGGCAAGGGTGATTTTCTGTGGTCACCAGGATCAGTTCTGGAGAAGCTCAGGAAACTTAGATGTCTTTTCTCTCATAATGAAGTTAGGACACACCCTCAATTGGAACAGTGTTAGTAATCCAGAGGGACCCAAGAGGAATTAGGGCCAGGATCAGTCATAGGTAATCACTCTGAGTTGTCCAAACCTCCCCTCCTCTTCTTGAAGACTGCAAAGAAAAGGCTAAGAAGTGATGGAATTGAATTTTTAATCAAATTCTTTTTACATTACTATATTACATCATTGTATCTTCTGTTTCTCTGTTCAAATTCTGGTTCTGACCTCTGTGCACTAAACTCGGAGCTCCATCTTCTGGAGTTAAGGGATGGCTCACTGTGTGCTCTGGGCAACGTCCTTCCTGTGTGCTTGGAATAAGGATTCTCAGCTCCTGACCTGGGTCCTTTGGTTATAAAATTCATTGTCACTATATTCAGAAGTTTCCTGGTCAATTTGCCTCTAAGACCCAAAGAGTGAGCAGTTTTAAATTGACATACAACACACAGATATCCCTATGTTCATGAAACTGTGAGCATATTCTTCTGCCATAACTGGTTCAATATTTTTGAGACGTTATGGCCATGTGGAAATTTTAATAGCCACTTGCAAAAGAAAAATTAGTTTTCTTAGAGGGAGTCTCACTGGGAAATAGACCACTCTCAAGTATAGCCCCATGCCACAAGATGGCCAACACAAAATCAACTTATGGGCATCTTTGTTGGTTCTTTGGCTTGTACTGTTAAACCAGGGAACTGTTTTGTTTGTTTATTTGATTCATCATACAGGTTCTTTGTGTATATATTATGGTCTCCAATTTTGGGTTTTCATGGGATTACTGAGTGTGTGAATGTGTGTGTCTCTGCATTGCTATGTATTTCTTGTGCTTTTTTGTTGGCTAATTTTGTAGTTTTGTACTGTTCCAACTTGTTCATTTTTTTTTATTTTTCTTACATTCTTATGTTATTGATCCTTACCTGTCAGTTTATTTCCTGATGAGAGACAGAAAGGGTGTGTCTCTGGATGCAAGGGGAGGAGGGAAGAACTAGGAAGAGTATAGGAAGCAGAGACTGTAATCAGAATATATTGTACAGAATAAATCTATTTCCAACAAGCGAAAAAAATGTAAAGAAAAATCTCAGATACTATATAAACATAATTCCCAAAGGAGAGCTGATTTTCTCTCCCATTTTCATTTCACAGAATTTGCCTGAAGAGATGGCTCATGTTAATGCTGGAGTTGAAAGAGAGTTTGGAATTTTACAGTTAATCCTTGACCTGACATTCACAGCTGATACCCTGTCTAGAGTACAGGCCCTTCACAGAGCAGATCTGTACTGAGACACCATCACCTCCCACATCCAAACTCCATGGGGTTCAGCCTGCTTCTGTAGAGTATTAGATTTTAGACAAATTGTTGAACCATAACCAAGATGGAATGTGCCCCTAGAGAAATCCCCATAGAGCAAATCTGTGAGATGTCCCTTTGTTGAAGAGTGATTACTCACGTTCCTCTAGTAGACAACCCCTCCAACAACAAATATGATGTATGTGACTAGTATGGATGGCATCATACTAGGAACATCATACAGTGAGTGAAGGAGGCCTTAGAGTCCAGCTCTCTAAGAGCACCTCCAGGCCTCAGGTCAGAAGCCACAGTGAAGTGGAGGAACTAGGCTATTTCTAATCTAATGGAATAACTCACACCTGTGCAGATCCAGTCACGTCTCTATTGTTCTGTTGGAGCTTCAGAAGTTTTCAGTTTATACACACTACAGCAGCAATTCCTTGGCAATAGAAAGGTTACAGGCTTTCTTCTCCTCTCAGGGTCATAAAACAGACAAGAATTATACAAAGCAATACTTGTCAGCTATTTTTATGGCTGGCGGCACTTGTGGCTTGTAACAAAATTCCAACAATCTCTTAAAGGGGAAGGGGTCACAAAGAGGAGAGACTAAATCAATAGAGAAATCTGAGAAGGGAATAGGGAACTTAGGTACTATTATACATTCCTAAGTGTGACTAAATACATAAGTTAAAAGTCTGTGATCAATAAAATATGAAAAAAGGCAAGGCTCAGCAAACACCATTTCTCTATCTGCATGCTAGGAATGTAACTGTATTAAGGAAACAGCATCAGTGTAACCATGGCAGCCTGCACTAACTGTTGGGTTGGAGGAGCATGCAGTGTTTCATTCACATCAGCATATTTGCCAAATATTAACTGGCAATAAAGAACATTTCTGATCTAAAAAATACATCTTTTATCCTAAGTGGTTAGACAAAGAGAGGACCTATAATTATTTTGTACAAAATCTGGAGCCTGATGCCTCCCAGCCTTTTGGCCATCTGTGGTGTTCATTCCCACTGTGACTGCGTGAGAAAAATAGCTTTTTCTAGTGCTGGTCAATTGGTTAATGACCTCCATCTGTTAATCACACAGATCTCAGGACTATAACATAAGCAGTCAGTCTCCTAAGCTAAAATCTTGCATCAATAAACTGAGGCATAATGTTAATAACCTTCTGAGGTCAAAGCAGGGATAGCTGAGTTGTGCTTCCTATTAACTGCAGTGGGGTACTTTCAGGGCACTCTGTTCTTAATATCTCAAAAGGGGCTTTGATTCAAGAAATGCTGCATTTCTGTCCTTTAGCCTATCTGGGAAAGTCCCATTTGTGATCTTTGTGTATAAATACCTTGTCTGGCCAAATTGTCCTGCCATAAAGATAGTTGTAGAGAACAGACCTCTAAGTTTTTATCAGACTGTGGAACAAAGTTTTGAGTGTGTGACTTGTTTTTTTCACCAGAATTACACAGTGCATGTAGAAGTCATCCTTCTATTAGTACACAGGAATTATTGTGCCCAACAAATGAAGAAATCATTGCTAAGTTTGTGGAAAGTGCCCAAGCTGTTCCAGTAGTGAAGGCCATGGCATCTCATGGGAAATTTACAGTTAGAAGCAGCCATCTATTCAAAGGCAGCAATCCTTCCCACCCTGAGTATGAGTTTTGTTCTCTGTCACATTTCTGGTGGGTTGATCTTCTAAATATCAGCTGTAATCCAGTACACAATCATGAAGACTCCATCAGGTGATTATGACTTCCCTTGGTCAATTACATGGTAGAATCTTTGCAATCCTATGTTGAATTAAAAATGCTGCTTGAAATATCCTATGTAAGCCTAACATAAGTCAGGCAACATCATGGGAGCATCAGGGGAAGCTGGGTTCTGTCCATTCCTGTCATGACTGCCTTGACCAGCAAGGAAGATGCAACACTGAGCTCTTCTTTCAGCAGTTTACTCAGGAACCTTGAACAATCTTCTGACCCCAGGGAAGGCCCGCCCACGACCTAAATAGTCCCTGGGTGGCCAACCCCATCCTGCCACGTGGGCACTGTGGATAGGTCCAGGTTCACAGAAGCAAGCCAAATCCTAGGACTAAGCCAAATATGGAGTTGTTTACGCCCAAGAGCACTCATCTTATGGGTGTGGCAGTGCGCAGCTCTCTACACATTCCCACCTGTAATTACATGGCTTCCAACATGCAAATATGCTCCTAATCTCCAGGGGAAATTGCAGACTCACTACATGGATGACCACAGTGGTCTACTCATGTAGGCTTAAAGTCTCTGAGAAAGGCAGTGGTGTGGTTAGAAGATAAGACTGTTGGGTCAATTCATGAGTTTAGAGACAAGTTATCAGTATCAGTGTCTGTCATTCATGAGTCTATTTAAAAAAAAAACTAAACATTGCCATGTCCAAATATAAATCCATTTTGTGTAGGTTTTCTTTTATGAGCACAGATCAAGATGAAGATCTCTGAGCTACTTCTCTAGCACTATTTCTGCCTAATGATGATAATAAACTAAACCTCTGAAAGTATAAACTAACCCCAATTAAAAATTTTTCTTATTAAAATTTCTGTGATTATGGTGTCTATTCACAGCAATAGAAACCCTAACTAAGAAAATAACACTAATGGGTCTGCTTTTTCAACTTTAGTTTTCAGCTTCCCAAGTTCAGGGTTCCTGTCTATAGTCCATTGGTTCTTGATGAGTTTGTAGTGTGATGATTATCAAGGGCTACAGGTATCTGGACTGGGCCTCATAAATCTATCACGGGATCTGTGTTCTCCTGAGCTGTCTCTGAATATTTTGTCACAAGCTGATATCAACTGACACTAGATTTTCCAAGCTTTAGAAAATGGATATGAGGCTGGGAAAGGAAGTTATTGTGGAGTTACCAAGCAAAACCCATCCTTATTCATCCTTGTCTCCACTTCCAGAAACACAGCAAAGGCCCATTTTTCCCCTGCGGTTTGTATGTTTTATATTACATGTGACAACTTTGTATTGCTGTAAGGTACAGTAAAGAGATATCACTGCATGGCACAGGATACACTCCATCTACACACAAACACACACACAAACACACAGACACACACAGACACACAGACACACACACACACACACACACACACACACACACACACACACACACACACGCTAACTCTGTTCTTAGAATTATCAAGGCCACTCAGGATTGCTCTTGATTTTTTTGCTCTGTTATAACTTTGACATGTCTGAGTCCAATCTTTTCTATTTATGTAAACCAATGTGTATTTTTGTTTTTAATAAGGAAAACACATATTCTAGCTCTACAAAGTCATAATGTGACTTTCAGGAACAGAAATGACTGCTATTTACAGAATAGTTATATTTTGGAAACTTCCATCATACAGTGGGATTGACTCAGATCAAAGTAAAAACGTGAAAATAAGACCCAGAACAAAGCCCAATTTGCCTCCAATTTGTCCTGGCTTTTCTCACATATGTGAGCACCTCAGTGTCAGAGCTGATTGGGGTGTTTCTCCTGGAATTTATTCTCACAGTTCATCATTATCCTTGTTTATCTTCTGGACATTTTCCAACAGATCACATGATACTCAGGAAGGGTTTCTGCACCAGGTAAAAGTGGACAGAAGTTTCTTACCCTCTAAAGTTTAGTGTCCCCCAGATGTCCTCTGTGAAATTAGCAAGATGTCCATTACATTATGGACTTCAAATATAAACCACAGAATCTGGAAAGTAAAGAAGAGAAATTCCCCTATCTGTGAATTTGGGGAACTATCAACAGCAAGACTAAGAGTGGTACAAATGCTGGGTTGAATTGACTGGACCAATGGAAGTTTCTCATGGTGATTTCTGGGGAGACAGGCTGGATTTCTCCAAGAAAGCCAAAACTTCCATAATCCACAGAACTGCATCTTATGGCTGCCCTGATGTATCATAATAACACAAAATTGATTGGGTGGCTTTCCTTATCCTTAAGTATTTCCAAGACACTGTAAGAGTAATAACTATATGAGATTGTGATTAATCTAATGGAGACCATATCCCATCAAGGTAAACACAGGGGTTCATAATACACTACTCCAATTATGATTTACAAATGACATCAAATTCATATAATCAATAGCATTGCTAAATACTTATTGTTAGGCGACAGCAAAAATGAAGAAAACAGAATAAATCAGTTGTGCAGAGTATGGGGAGCAGGTGCAGTGAGGGGCCAGGGTGTTTCCTGACTCTACCAAGTTTTTTCCTCCCAGTTAACCACATAAAACCCAGGAAACCATGTCCTGTGTCAATTAGAACCCTTGCCTTGAAGTATACAATATCTGACAGATATCATTGCAGTTGTTATTTCCAAAAATCTGTCACTCTACTTTGAATGTTACAGAAACAGAAAGAACTTAATTTGAAGGCTCTCTTAAGTCACCATAAAGACAGTATACCTCACAATAGAATGAATTCCTCAATTGAAAACTAGGACCTGAAATCTTGTCTCATGGACAAGCTATTTCAATGCTTTTTGTTCTGACTTTAACTCCCAACTCATATAGAAGGTCATGTCCTGAGGAGGCGGCCTGACCTGAGTGACGAAAGGACATCAAAACAGGACCCTACAGTGGAGACGCTGTATTTCTCTATGTATTCACAGGCATGTTATTTCATTACTTTGAGCATATTTGAAAATAGTGACCTGATGTAGAGGAATGCTACCTGAAACAGAGCCCACACCAGGCAAATAATAAATACAAACACAATGTTCAAATATTTAAAAAGTTATTTACATAAAAATAATGCTCTATAGAATGTGTATAGCTTTGTTTCCCAATTCTGGGTATCATATACCAGTTGTTCTACACATATCTTCAATAAACTTCATCCTTGAGACCAATCTTTTCATTTTGATATCAAGATTCAACATTCAGAAAGTTTGTTTATGCTTCTGACGTTGTGAACATTGTATTATAAAACTTCTATGGAACAATAAGTCAGAGGGGTGTCTTTGATAAAAAAAAAACACAATAAAACAAGATTTGGAATTTTATCCTAAATGTGTAATAAAAAATAATTATGTTCTTGTTACTTAATTTTGTCTTTTTCATCTGCTCTAGGCATCCATATGCTTAATGTTTCCAATCTCAAGCTCATTCAAAGGGAGGAGGACACGCAGAGACGGCTTCCTTGTGCTCATGAAAACCAGCCCAGGCCTGACCCTGCAGCTTTGGCTGAGTAGCCCTGCCCTGGATTTCTAGGTCTTCCCATTTAGTGTTCAAAACTGGACTCAGACCACTCACTATGGAGTTGGATGTGAGGAGAGATTTCTGTTGCTTTTAAAATTTTTTAATTAAAATATTTTTAAAGAATTTCTTTACCTGAGTACCATATCCATTAATATCATCACTCAAATTCCCCTCATATCCATTCCCCACTTCCTGTCAAATTTATGACTGCTTCATCTTTAATTAATACTTTACATGTGTGTATATTTAGTCTATGGAGCTCAGTTAATATTACACATAGGTACATATGTTTAGAGTTGACCTTTGGGATTGAATAACCTATAAGGGTGCTTGTACTTGAAGAAAACTGATCCTCTCTTTCTCAACAGCCATTGATTACCTGTAGTTACTCCTTTAGAATTAGGGCTTAAGATGTTTCCCACAATACTATGGATGTCTAGTTTAGGCATCAACATTCATGGGTGCATTACTGTCCTGTCTAGAAGATACCATCTCATAGTGACATTCTGGTCTTAAAATCTTTCTTCTTCATTTTCCAGGGTTCTCCCTGAGCCTTAGGTGTAGGATTAACATTCAAGATGTATTGCCTATGGCCATTTCAGAGGAGCAGCAGGTGGGAATTGAAGTTCAAGGTATCATCCCAGCAGGAGGCGACCCCAAGATGGGTCAATCTCAGGTAGCAAATGCCCCCTGAGACCATAGACCCTGGAATGTCTTTTGCTTCTGCTGTGCCTTTACATGTTTGTGGTTACTGCCTTTCTCTGGTATTTGGCATAGTTGAACTTGGTGTGGGGAAAAGTCCCTATTACCTATGAGGTCATATGTTTATTTTATGGAAACCTCTTATTGTACTGGGCATTTTTACCTGCAAATTGTTATGAAAATGACTTCCTTCCTAAGCTGCACTGTATAGTGGGTACTCCTTCCACCTATGACCTTGGGTTACCAGCCCTTAGGGCGTGGTCCTTTAGCTAGCTTAAGAACTGAAGCTCACATATGTGGGGCCCCTTCTCTCTCTTGCATTCTTGGAGGGTGGAGACTGACTGAGGTGGCAGGAAGCAGCTTGGGACTGACTCTCAGCCTTCCATACCTCTGCCACATGTTTGCCTTATCATATATCAGTGAGCTGATACCCGATATAACCACTTAATAGATTCATTATCTAGGCTCAACTGAAAGCTGCCATGGTAGGATGAAGGTAAAGGGCCCTGCCCGGGGCCCAAGGTGGGATTGCAAGGTCTCCCCAGTCCATTGAGGGCACACCACCAGCCTGCCTTGCCTGCTGTGCAGGAGCACAAGCAATGTAAGGTTCCATTTCTCTCTATGCTTGCTCTTGATTCTGTAGAACCCTTCTTTGCATATCATGTCATCTTAAAATGTAAACTTCCCATTTTGATATTAATAATGTTCAAGTGTTACACAGTGAAAAATATCAATCTTTCTAATAGCCATCTCTGATGTCTCCAGAAGGGGTATGGGGCTCCACAACAACAACTCTATTCAGTCCATAATGATGCCATTGAGCCTAAAAACACTCAGTGATCAGCTTTAGACTGCAAACTGTTTAGGACAGCTCCAAGATGAGATGGTCCCTCATATTACACTTCTAGCCAGAACTTCAGATAAACTTTACCTGATACTCTGAGACTGGCTACTAACATTACAGCTAGTCCCTATGAGACTTAACCATTGTTTTAGCTTTCTTACAAGATCCCAAAAAGATACTGTCACCCCAACCCCCTAGACAGATGCAAGCAATTTTAAGAAAACGACATTCCCTCTCCCAAAAGGTTTTGTTTTCTCAGGCCTATGGATAATTGTCACCTGTTAAGGGTTGGTTATAAGTTGTAATAGGTTTGGAGTGGAACTATAAAGTTTAGACTTAGGATTCTCCTTTGGAAAAGAAAAAAATCTGTTTAATATAATTCATATATTGATACAAATACAAAACTAGGTTTGCCATATTGTACATATGTTCTTGCTCCTGATTGAAATATTTTATACATTGGTACAAATGTAAAATTCTGTCATACTGTGTGTATGTCCTAATTCTTTTTACGATATTTTCTATATTGATATATACTAAGGAAATTGTTGTCATATTGCACCATAAATTTCTACTTCTGATTAAGATATTTTGTATATTGTCACAATTTTGAGGTCATTGTCCTCATACTGTACATCTGTTTATTTACAGACTGTTTACTTTCTAGTGTCAAGCCTTAGTCCTTAAGTTATATAGGCTGTTATGAAATACAGGCTTATAGTCACTCATGCTTGCAATAATCATAGCAATGTAGTCAAATTTCCCATATATATATATGTATGTATATACATATACATATACATATACATATACATATATATATATATATATATATATATATATATATATGTATGTATTGAAATGTGTGTCAGAAGGATAGGTAATCTTCAAACACTTCATAGACCTAGAGAATATGGCATTTAAATGTTTTGATAACTTAGAATTCTGTTGACATGAGACATTATTGCTCCTGGCAACACTAATCTACTCCTTAGAGAATATTGGGCTTCAAGGACGCTTCATATGAAAGTTTGTCTTCTTCATGGCATAAAATTGGCCTGCTGGGCAAAGAACCGCCCTTGCCTCTGCTGCTGATAGCATGCGCGCTGTCCATTCCAAATGTGCAGGACACAAGGAAAACTGACTGCTGAATCTTGCCAAGACAGGATAAAATGGTCTTTCAAAATTCCTGCTTCTGAAAATGGTCTGTCAGATAGATATTCTGGGCCTGTAGCCAAACATGGGTGCCCCAGTGGTTCTGAGAAATATCCGGTGACTGTCTAGGCTCCCAACTGTCTCTGACAATGCTTGCTGGTTTTGGAAGTTGCTTGCTTGCACTTCCTGTTTACTCAGGTGATATTATTTCCTTCTCTGTTCTTTGATGGTGTTGAAGACTAGATAGTTACAGTTACAATCCTCTGATATCTTAGCTAAGAACATATTAAGTACTACAGTTAGATTCTTCAAGATAGGGCAGCTATTGGAGTAATCTCTGTAATTTGCCATTTACCTATGTTCTGGATGCTTATGGACATTTTTTATGTGTTTCTTGTTTGATGTTGTTCTTGTTGATTGCATTTATATTTTTGTTTATGTTATTACATTTCCCTTCTCCTGGACAACACTTGATAACCATTCCTAGTGTACATAGTGTTATATTAGATTTAGAACTTTCTTATTTAGACAAAAGATGGAGATGTAGTGGGTTACACCTCTGATCTTGGGTACCAGCCCCCAGGGCATGGCCTCTTTGCTAGTTTAAGACCTGAAGAACATGTATGCAGGTGGCCCCTTTTCTCTCATGCATTTTTGGACTATGGAGACTGACTCAGTTGGAAACTGCTTGGGACCAGCTCTCCGACTTACAGGAGATTTGCCTTATCCTGTATCAGTGTGTTGATACCCCATATAACTCCTTAATTTATTATTCATAATTAGTATCTGTGGATTTCAAACCCTGCATAAATACCATCTAATTGTTAATAACAATGTTAGCTTAATAGAACTTTGAGGAACAAAAGTAAAAACAACGATATGTTTCACAGCTAAGGCTTATGAATTCCACCAAAGGAGATGCTTTAGATCACAGCTTACTTAGTTAGTGATTAAGGAAAACTGTAGAATTTCCCTGGAGCCAGGCTGGCTTAATTCTGTTAAAACTGAAAGATGCAGTCATGTGTCTCAGTGTGCTTCAATGACTGAAACAAAGCCTTGTAATAACTTGAAGTTAGAACAGATGCTATGACAATAGCTTTAAGTTGAAAAAAAAACACACAGAAAAAAATTTAATGTCCATAAGGAAACATAGCTAAGGCCAAAAATATAAGCAGCCCAACTGTGAAGACTGGGTGATAGTCAAAGCTGACGATGATAAAAGTTAACTCATTCAACCCATTCTTGTCCTCAATCACCTGATATAAGAAACTATCAATAAATGGGTATACACCCTAAAGATCTAAAGTCCAGATGACTGTTTTTTATTACAAAAGTTTAGATTTGTGGTTCCTCTAAGACTCCTCATAAGATTAACTTTCAAGATAAACAGTAAAATGATTGATTCCTTCTCCACATGTCCTGTAAGGGTAAAGGGGTGCTGGCCTATTGTTGCATGGAAGTGCTTCCCCTGATCCCACAATCTATAACGTGCAATGTGGCTTTACCCAAATGTGACTCAAGCAGAACTGTCTGGCATCGACAATAAAGCAGAGCAGATTCACACAAGTTTAGTCTTCTCCGTGTAAATGCGGGACAGTTCTGTCTTTTTATGTCCACATGAGTTACTCAATAAGGGACGTGGACAGTTAGGTAAATGGTTTTTCCTCACTGTCCACAGGAATTCAATGCCATGAAATAAAGTATCATTTATTATAACATTTTCGTGAGCTATGCTGTCCTCACACCAATCTTGACTCAAGGAAAATGTCTGTTTTCAACTGATAATAAATGAGATGGATGAAAACAGAGAATCATTTTTCCCTTTTGCTGTAAGTTGTTTAGATTTGTTTTTGTTTTTGGTTTGTTTTTTTGTTTTTGAGACAGGGTTTTTTCTGTAGATTTGTGGCTTTCCTGGACTTGCTTTGTAAACCAGGCTGGCCTTGAACTCACCACAGATCCACCTGGCCTTCTGCTCCGCAATTGCTGGGATGAAGGCATGGCGCCACCACCGCTGGCTGTGGCAGACTCTTGATAGAGGGTCCCACTAAGGCAAGACATTCCTGAAACAGAGACTCAGCTGGCCCGAAGGTAATCACACGTGAAGAGGAACAATATAGTTCGAGAGACCTGGGCACATGAGTAGCTAGAGCCTTGCCTCTCGAGCAGGAGAACATCTGTCTTGTCTCCAAAAAGAGGTATGTGGTGGTAGACAGAACATGGTGAGTCCTTCTATCTAACAGAAGATATTTAAAATTTAGCAATCTGAACGCCCAGCTTAACTCTGTAGCTTTTTCATATTCCAAGAGTTTATGAATGAGATGGTTTGAAGGAATCAGGGATATAATGGACTGAAAATTTACCCCAACAACTTCCTCAAATCCCCCCAGTGCACAGCCTGGGCCTCAGCGGAGTTTTAAGGTAAATGGTTTCGTGCTCTTGTTTAGAACAAAGGTCTGAGATTTTCTAGATGAACAAAATGTATTGGGACATATGATGATGATTGAAAGTTACAGATTTAGTAATTGAATCAGCTGGAAAATATGAATGGGTCAGATCTGTGCTGATGTGCACAGTTCTCAGGGAAAGCAGAACGACTGGAGACTTTGGGTGACTCTCCAGCAGCCCATGTCTGCTGCAGGTCATGATTTTTGGAAGTTGGCTGTACAATGCTCTTGAATTTGTTTAATAGGTAATATTATATCCTTCTGAGGTCTTTGATGTAGTTTAAGACTAGATAGTTACAGTAATAAATTTTCCTTAGTTATGATAAAAGATAAATTAGATATGAACTTTAGACTCACAATATAGGATAGATAATAAAATAATTTGCTTCCATTTTGCAAGTACAAAAAATAGATATTTTAACAGTAATTCTTACTTGATAACTGTTCTATTATATGTAATTTTTACTATGTGAAAGTTAACAATCTTCACTTTTTTTTGAATTAGACAGAAATGAAGGGAAACACCTGTGGGGATAAATGCTTTTGTACACTGGTTTATTAAAATGATGATTGGCCAAGTAGCCCAGAGGCAGGAAGTATAGAAGGCGAGCAGCCTAGGAGTAATGCTGGGAAGAGGAAAGGAGTCAGGAAGTAGAGCCAGCCAGACGCTAGAAGAAGCAAGATGACTAAGGCAGAATGAGAAAAGATAACCCAAGCCCACTTGGCTAAACTTAGATAAGAAATATGGTTAATTTAAGTGTAAGAACTAGTCAGTAATAAGCTTGGGAAAATGCCTGGAGCAGTTATAATTAATATAAGCTTCTGAGTGATTATGTTATAAGCAGCTGAGGGACTGTGCAGCTGGCAGGACACAGAAAACCTTACAGCTACATGTTTTGGGGTATGGATCACTGATTGAGGCTTCACCTCCCTGTGGTTACCCTAATCCCAAACACTGTCCTAATCAGAATACCACGGAGACTTTGCTCTGAATCTCATCATGGGGAAGCCTCACTCTCACCCTGGTCCTTCCTAAGCATTTGATCCCGGCAACTTCAACAGGCCATTTCTGCATTTAGAGGTGATTCCTTGCACTTACTTCATGTTAGACAGTAGTGTATATATTTTATGTTGTGGCAAATTGGAACCCTGTTTTCCCAGATATCACAGACCATAAATGTAGAGAGCATTCTGAGAAATCATTAGATGGAATGAAAGGTGAGAAAAAAGAAATCAGCACTCATTAATACATCTGCAGCCTTTCCTACAAAATCCTTATTTCTCCAACATGTGGTGGTATTGTGTTCCCCAATATATTGTGCACCCTAATAAATTTATCTGGGGCCAGAGAACAGACAGTCACTAGATATAGAGGCTAGAAAATGGAGACACTTACGCCGTTAATCCTAGCATTCCAGAGACAGAAATCCCTCTGGATCTCTGAGTTCAAGGCCACATTGAAAACAGTCAGGCAGTGTGACAGATGCCTTTAATCCCAGGGAGTGATGGTAGGAAGTAGAAAGGTATATAAGGCATGAAAACCAGGAACCAGTGTTAATTAAGCATTTGGCTGGTTAAGCTTTTAGGCTTCTCGCAGTAGTTCAGCTGACATCCATTAGGATATGAGGACTCAGAGGCTTCCAGTCTGAGGACACAGGATCAGCTAAGGAACTGGCAAGGTGAAGAAGCTGTGGCTTGTTCTTCTTCTCTGATCTTCCAGTATTCACCCCAATAACTGGCCTCAGGTTTGATTATATTAATAAATCTCTTTAAGATGCATCCTACACCAACATGCTCTGCGACCCTGCTAGTCCTGAGCACCACCGCAGGGATGTTTGTGTCAGGGTTCTCACTGAAGGTCCCTCACTGTGTCTCTAGTACAGAAATAAATGGAGGTGTCTTTGGCTCTTAAGGTTTTCATTTGGAGGTAGACGCTGCTTTTGGAATCATCTCTTGAGATGATGAATCTGCCTTTCACAGACTAGGCATAGTGTGCTGCATAATTATTAGCTTTGATCATAATTAGAGCAACCCACTCCAGCCCGTTCCCTGGAGCCTGGAGGACCCAGTTCATCCAGTCATCACTGAATGTGAATCCAAAGGTTGCAAAAGAGAGTTTCATGGACTTTCCAGGCTGCACCAAGTCTTCCCCAGACTCTACCAGCTGCACTTCACACTGGACACCTGCAAACACAAAATCATGTCAGTAAAATGCCACAAATGTCCACTGTCCCTCACACTCATGTCCACTCACACACTGAGTATCTTTATTATCTATAAATTATCTTTTAAAAGGGCAATGATGAAAATCCAGCTCAGTCTCAACTCCATGTTAGATGTAATGATCACAGAATTGGAGGACCTGTAAGTCCAGATCTGGGTGCCTCTGTCAGAGCTTTAGGGTCAGGGCAGGTTTTCATGAGCAAGGGGGAACATGTGTAGGAGCCTTAGGGGAGATGCAATAAGGGCCAAAGAGCATTTATAGCATCAAAGCATCCTGTATTGTCCTATTGCTGTCACTAGTGGGGAATAGCTCAGTTGATAGAGTACTGGTTTGCACACCTGAATTGTTCATGTTTTATTCTCTGCACTGCAAGGTAAGCAAGAGGTAGGTGCAGGAGATTCACAGGTTTGAGTTCTGATTGGGCTACATAAACTGTGTCTGAAAGAGAAAGAGAGAGAGAGAGAGAGAGAGAGAGAGAGAGAGAGAGAGAGAGAGAGAAACAGAGGGAGGAAAAAGAAACATTATTTTCTTACTTAGCATTAATTTATACTTACAATATATATATATATAATCATGAAATAAAATCATTTTTGGTTGGTTATTCCAACAAAAGGTACACTGCATGTAACCAAAGGATTAAGATAAAGACCAACTCAGCAAGTGACCCTGGGATGCCCAACTACATTTGATAGTTGCTTGATTATTGCTCTCTTGGTGACCAGCCTCCAGAAAGCCCAGAGCTCCATAGAAATCCATAGTGTCAGTGTAGCTATGATTTTTCTATCTGAGGGGGTTAGGGAAAAGATATTTACACACTATCTTCATTGTTGTCTTCTTTTTATTTTCCAATCTTTTCTGATGGACTGACTGGGCTGGGTTTGGCCGGTTCTCTAAGAGCCATAAAAAGCTTGTTTAAAAATTGTTATATGAAGTATTTCCTCATACCAAGGCCTTTAACCTTAATTTACATGTCTTACTGAAGGAAACTATCATATGACTGTAACTTTAGTCCTTCATTATTCATTGTATCAATACACAATAATAGAAGAGTCTCAAGATAATACAAGAGGTGTGCCTAAGGTGTCTTGTGATCCAAGTCATGGGATGGCTGCAAGGTCCCCCCAACAAAACAATCACTGTTTTCCACAAGGATTCTTCAAGGTCAAGGTACTTCTAAAAAAAACATCTGTTCATTCTAATATCTCTCCATCTCTCCCATACAGTGATTTTGCTAAATTCCAACAGAGTACAAGTATCATGTTTTTCATCTCCCTTTCATGAATAAAAACAAAGTCATCCCAATATCTCATATACATTTATGTCTAAGTAACTAATTGCAGGTAACAGAATATGAGCAGACAGAAAGTAGTCTTTCAAAGCCAACTCTTTTGCTGGCAGGCTGCATACTTCAGTTTACCAA
>NW_023411992.1:0-12686 GCF_903995425.1 Onychomys torridus
GGAGATGCACTAGTCACACGTCCTAGCACCTTGGAGAATTACCAGGTTTGGTGAAGGAGTTGTACCTGTGTCCACTTCGGCCAGCAATGAATGTAGATTGTTTGTGTCCTGGCCAGCATCTGTGGTGGCCATACTCTTAGTTTCCTTAATGACTAGTGCTCTTGGGCATATTCTCATTGCTTATTGCTCTTCCTTTATGAAGACGCTGTTATTTCTTTTGCCCACTTATACAATGCTTTTACATTACTGATTTGTAGGCATTCTTTATGAATTCTACAATCAAGTCTATTGTCGTATGTATATGTTCTATGAAACATCTTTTCTAGAATATCCAATAGGTCACTTTAAATGGTCATTTGACGAACAGACATTGTGTGTGTGTGTGTGTGTGTGTGTGTGTGTGTGTGTGTGTCCCCGTGTGGAGGAGTGTGGAGGCCAGAGGTTGACACTAAGTGTCTTTCATTGAACCTGCAGTTTTCCATCTTGCTAGACTGGCTGGCCAGCAAGTGCCCCTCCTCTGGCCTGCCTGTCTGTGCATGCCCCCAGCTTTGGGGTTACAGACATGTTCCTGTGTGGGGCTTTCAGTAGGGGCTGGGGATCTTTGCTCACTGGGCCAGCTTTCCAGCCTTTACTTTTTCATTTCTATGCAGTTTAACTTAACTACTTCCTTCTCTCTCCCTCTCTTTCTTTCCCTCTCTCCCCACCCCCTGTGAGACAGGGACTGTTACATAGTGTAGGAGAGTCTCAAGATCCCATCCTCCTGCTGCAGCCTCCCCTGTGCTGAGATTATAAACAGGGGCTGCCATTTCTGACCCCTCCTCAGTTTTTGTGTGTGCTTATTGCTTTTCATATACAGTCTTTGCCTGTTCCTAGGTCATGATGATATTTTGGTGTGTCTCACTGAAAGGATTCATAGTTTAAGCTTTTATGTTATAGTCTATTTTATATTAAATTCATTTACATATGACGTATGTCCTAGTTAGGTTTACTATTCCTGTGATGAAACACCATGACTAAATTAAAAACAAAAGCATCCACATGAGAAATTGGAAATGGCAGTGCACGCCTGTAATCCCAGCTGTAGAGACCGGAGGAACTGGGGTCTTGCTGGTCAGCCAGTCTAGCCAGTGAGTGAGCTCCAGGTCAGGGAGAGACCCTGTGGAGAGCCATTGAGGAAAATGCCCCATGTTGACCTTTGGCCTCCGCATACTTGTGCACATGTGCATGTGTGTGGGGTCTCCCTTTTCCTCGTGGTGTTGGCCACCAGCCCATGATGACAAAGGGCTCAGAGGCAGCGTGCAGGCCTTTGAACAGCCTGTGAGTACAATGGGAATAGCCTTCTGGGAGTCAGCTTCAGGAAGCAGCTCAGCTTTAGTCCAGCGTGAGGGGAGTATATGGGACAGGCAGCAGACGAGCAGCACCTAATTTGCATTTGGCAGCACAGTCCTATGATACTGCTGGAGCACAACACCTAATTATCATGGCATGGCAAGGGGAGAATTTGCAGGGGACTGTGTCAATGGTCACACTTAAGTCAGGCATCCAAGCCTAGGGACAGCTTCCGAATAAGGTCAGGCCGAGAGTAGGGAGCCCTGCTGGGGGAAAGGAGTCTTCCAGTTGCTCAGAGGAGAGCTGTCCGGACAAGGTAGACTGCAACCGTAAGCACACACACAACACACAAGCGCGCACACACAGACACACACAGACACACAGACACACACACACACACACACACACACACACACACACACACACACACACACACACACACACACACACACACACAGTCCTGTTGAGATTGGGATTTAGATCTCACTAAATGTGTGGACTGGTTTGGGAGAAGTGAAATGTCATTTAGAAGGAGGATCGACTCTCCCCAGTCTGGGGCCTTTTTTCTTTCTTTTCTTGCCTTACAGCACTGGCTTCGACTTTAGTACAAAGTTAAATTAGACGTCACTAGAGAAGACACATTTGTCTTTCTCTTGTTCTTAGAGGAAAAGCACTCAGTCTTTAGTTAGTAAGTGATGCGCTGTGGGTTTTCTTAGATGCCTTTTACTGGATCGAGGAAGATTCTTTTTCTGTTCCCAGTTTGCTAAGAACTTTAAAAAAAATCCTGAGGGGCTGGAGAGGTGGCTCAGCAGTGAGGGCCTCTTCCAGGGGACCTGAATTTGATTTCCTGCACCCATGAGGCCGCTCAGAGTGGTCTGTAACTCCAGTCCTTGGGAACTGCTTCTGGCCTCTGGGGTACTTCCTGCACAAACATGGTGGATAGACATACACGCAGGCAAAACAACCGTGCACATAAACTATTTTTTTTTAATTAAAAAGTTGTGAATAGATGTTAAATTTTGTCATTTTTCATCTTTGTATACCGTTTCCTTTGTGTTTTTACTATAATTAGTCAGTTACACTAATGCACTTTATTTTAAATGTTAAACTTTGAATTACAAAAATATGTCTTAGTCCTCTTATATTGTTTTCGTATGATAATAGATCCTATGTGCTAATTAACATTTGTTGAAGATTTTATGTTTCAGTTGTTGATTTATCCTTTTCTTTAACACTTGAGATTTGAACTTTTAAATTACGGGGGTGTGCATCTGACCCAGTGCGCATGTGGGGGTGAGAGAACACCTGTGGAAGTCAGTTCTCATCCATTACGTGGATCCTGGAGATTGTCTTAGGTCTTCAGACGTGGTGGCAAGTGCCCCACCCACTGGGCCATCCAGCCTCTTGTCTGACTGTTCTGTCAGGGCTTAGGTAGCCTCAGGAAGTAGATCGAAATGTCCCTTCTCCTTTCTGAAATGATTACGCATGACTGACGCTTCTCTTTCCAGCGTCTGTTGGAATTCATCAGCGAAGCATTGTGTTTGAGTTGCTTTGTGGGTGAGTTTTGAAAATAGGGGACTACATAGTTGTATTTTTTTTTTTTTTTAATGGATATTGAGTTTTGATGATCTGTGTTTTTCAAGAAATGTGTCCATTTCATTCCAGCTGTTGAATTTATTTGCATCAAGTTACTAGTAATATCGTGTTATCATCAGTATTAGTGGGTTTTGTGGAAAAATTTGCCTTTTCATTCCTGACTTCAGTCTTTTGTGTTATCCGTATATGATGTTTTATTAACTTGACACAACCTACTGTCACCTGGGAAAAGAGTCCCAGTGGCGGACTGTCTAGCTCAGGTTGGCCTGTCTGGGGGTGGGGGGAGGGTTGCCTGGGTTATGTTAATTGAGGTGGAAAGATCCACCCTCCGAGGTGGCTGCAGCCAGTGGGTGTGGTCTGGAATCTGAGTGAAGACAGGGAGCTGAGCAGAGGCATGTGTATATCCGTGTATTCCTCTATGTTTCTAGTTGTTGACACAGTGTAATGGACTGTGGACTACATCCCCCCATCCTGATGGACTACATCCCCATCACCTCCCCCATCCTGATGGACTGGGTCCCCATCACCTCCTCCATCCTGATGGACTGGGTCTCCCTGTCCCCTCCCCCATCCTGATGGACTACATCCCCATCACCTCCCCCATCCTGATGGACTACATCCCCATCACCTCCCCATCCTGATGGACTGGGTCTCCATCACCTCCCCATCCTGATGGACTACATCCCCATCACCTCCCCATCCTGATGGACTGGGTCCCCATCACCTCCCCATCCTGATGGACTGAGTCTCCCTGTCCCCTCCCCCATCCTGATGGACTACATCCCCATCACCTCCCCATCCTGATGGACTGGGTCTCCCTGTCCCCTCCCCCATCCTGATGGACTACATCCCCATCACCTCCCCATCCTGATGGACTGGGTCTCCCTGTCCCCTCCCCCATCCTGATGGACTGGGTCCCCATGACCTCCCCATCCTGATGGACTGGGTCCCCATGACCTCCCCATCCTGATGGACTGGGTCCCCCTGTGAGCTATAATTAACCCTTGCACCCCCTAAGCTGCTTTTGTCAGGGGATTTTAATCCCAGCAGTGGGAAATGAGATGAAGACATCCTTTAGTGACTGCCTGCCATTGAGACATTTATTTGTATGTATGTTTTCCATACCTAAAAAAAAAAAAAAAAAAAGAATCCTTTTTGTGGGTTTTCATCTTGCTTTTCATGACTTGTGATACCAGCTCTGGCTGTAAGTACAATGGAACCAAACTGATGGGATGGAAGTGAATAGTCAATCCTCCTCCTCCTCCTCCTCCTCCTCCTCCTCCTCCTCCTCTTCCTTCTTCTCTTCCTCCTCCTCTTCCTCCTCCTCTTCCTCTTCCTTCTCCTCTTCCTTCTTCTCTTCCTCCTCCTCTTCCTTCTCTTCCTCCTCCTCTTCTTCCTCATCCTCTTCTTCTTCCTTCTCTTCCTCCTCCTCCTCCTCTTCCTTCTCCTCTTCCTCTTCCTTCTCTTCCTCCTCCTCCTCCTCCTCCTCCTCCTCTTCCTTCTCCTCCTCCTCCTCCTTTTCCTCTTCTTGGCAGTTGAGCTGTATATTCATCCATTGTCACTTCAAGTGAGATTCATAACAATTTTCTAAGCGCCATGATCATGAATGACTTCAGTTTGTCTGTGTGGCCTTGCTTCACCCCCAGAGTTAGAAACTGCACAGTGACTTTGGAGTGTGACCAAGTGAGGTCCTCCCTTCTCAGCATTGTCAGTGTCCTTCAGAAATCCAAACACACACAGAACCCCAGTGAGGTGGCTCAGGAACAATAACACGTATTTCTCACAGTTCCAGAGATGGAGAAGCACAAGAACAAGACACAGACAGGTTCAGTGTTTGGTGAGGGACGGGGTGTGCCTGCGTCATTGGAGAGGCAGATAAGTCCCTCTGCGTTTGTTTTAGGGGTGTTACCCTGTCCAGGCCCGGTCACCTCCAGAAGGCTCCTCTCTCAGTGCTGTGTTTCACTGGCAGTTAGACTTCAACACATGGGATCACGGCAATCAACTCCTCTTTCTCTACCTTCAGAAAGTGGATAGGACTTGTTTATATTTTTTCTTGCCTAGTATAAAGCTTTTAAACTTGTAAATATAAGTTAAAATTAGTCAAAAGCCTAAGGACAGATGGGGGGAATATTAGTAGCCAGAATAATAGTTTAATATACCCTTACATTCTAAGTATTTTGTAAGTAGTCAGAAAAATAGGTCAGTTGAAAAGGACAAAGTAGGGCATAGAGAGATAGCTGAGTGGTTAAGTGACCTTAGCACTCCTGTAGAGGACTGAGTTCAGTTCCCAGCACCCACATTGGGTGGCTGGCAATCACCTGTAACTCCAGCTCCAGGGATCCAGTGTTCTCTTCTGGTCTCCCTGGGAACCCCTTACATTTATGTGCTTAATTCATACCCCCACATAAAAAAAACATTTAAAAAATAAGCTAAGGTAATAAATAGATAATCCACTAGAAAGAATAATGTTATGTGATATTTTGATTTTATTCTGAAAATAAAGCTTGCTTTGAGTCAGAGGGCGGAGCTAGCCACTAGCTGACCAAATTAACCATAGATGTTTGGAGGACTGTAGACTGTCAGGAGACAGGAAATAGTAAGGTGGGGCTGAGAGAGGACCGGAAGACATAGGAGTCACTGGTGGCTGCTCCCTGCTTCCTGCCCTTTCATGTTGTTACCCTGATATCTGGTTCCCAGTTTTTTATTGATAAAGATTAATTAGATAAGTGCATCAGAACAATGAATATGAGCAGCTATTCAGCTTGCTAGTAATTAAAAAAATAAAGTGGAAATAGATTTCCATTTTTTAATCTGTTAGAAAGATTGACTAAGGTCTTAGTTGTCCAGTATGTGGAGGATGTGGGCATGCTTTGCTTCGGTTGGTGTGAGCATATTGTTTGCTGATGGAAGAATTAGATACATTGAAGAAGACAGTAGGCAAGATGGCTGCTTCTCATCCCTGGCCTTCACTTAGGAAGGTCACTGAGCATGTTTGCTCCTGAGCTGAAGTTCAGTTTGTCACTGTTTCCTGTGCCTAGAGAGCACCTTGAGGGATATTTGGAGAGGAAAGGGAAGGGGTGGTAGATGGCTCACAGAAGGTTCTAGTCTGTGAAGGACCAGCCTCTAGCCAACTTACCCGCTCCTCTGGTACCAGTACCCTTGTTCTGCTTTTTGCTTTGGGGACATGTTCTCCATCTTTAACTGCTCCATGGTTCAGGCCTAATCTAGTCCTAACACTACGCAGTTCAATTTGAGCAGGAGTTGCTCCAGGAGATTTAGTAACTTGAAGTTATCCTAAATGAAACCGATATGCCTTCCAGTTTAGGGTGGTGATGCTCTGAGTTGAGTGACTGTTTCGTAACAGACACATGAATGTGTGATGGTCGACTTTAAAAGTGTGTGCATGCATCCACTCCCCTCTCTTCCCCACAACAACACACACTCCTACCTCTTCTAAAAGGATTTACGAAGCTACCCCTTTATCCCTAACCACATAGACTTGAATAAAATAAGAACTGCACCACAGGGACTGCCCTTACTTAATGAACCTTTACTGTGGGATCGGGTGCAAGAGAGGCTAGTCTGATATGGTTGGCCGAGGGACTGGTGCAGGTAATCCAAGAATGGTGTCTGGGAGAGAGCAGCCTAGTTAACGGCAGTTAGAAACGTGGTCTGGGACGGCAGAATTCCACACTTACTTCTGTGGTGAATGTGAAACCTCCCCATCAGTCAAGCTGGGTAACGCCTGGGTCTCTGACAGGTAGACTTGGCCATGCCTGTAGACTCAGAGGCTTGCTTCCTGCCTCTGAGCCGCATTAAATCACTGCTGGCAGACTTGCAACACTGAGAAACTGTGGGAAGCATCTTCAAGTTGCTCTTTAAAAATCCATTCCATCTAATCCACAAGTTCAAGGGAAGTTGAACACTAATTGAAGCTGTCGTACAACCTGAAATCTCTTCCTTTTCAGGAAGGCTGATTTTCTTCCCCCAGATGAAAAGTGAATGATTAATTAGCCTGCCATTATAAAAGCAATAATGTTAGTAGATTTAGAAGTTCCTGTTAAATGGATTGCCTATTGTATTCCTTTTGGATTTCCTATATATGTTTTAGAAACACGTTCATCTTTCTACCACACTACCACTGTCAAAGTCACCAACACATTTAAAGTTCTTCTTGAACAATGACACTTAATTTTCAGAAGACACTCTGCTCACCTCAGTACAGTTTTTATTTTATTTTTTTCAGTATCTAGGTGTCTACCTCATCTCCTGTCAATTCTGCATTGCTCAACAAGGTTGGGTGTGCTGCGGATGGCAGAGCTGGAGAGGTAGGCTGCCCAAGCTTCATTTCCCCAGCCGTGTGGATTCCATGTTCCTCGTTCATGATCAGTGCATTCAGGTTAACAGACATCTGATGTGTGGAGAGGGTATGCTCCAGTTACTGTGTTATCAAAAAAAAGATGATGTGTGTGTGTGTGTGTGTGTGTGTGTGTGTGTGTGTGTGTGTGAGAGAGAGAGAGAGAGAGAGAGAGACAGAGAGAGAGAGAGAGAGAGAGAGAGAGAGAGAGACAGAGAAGACAGAGACATGAGGGGGCGGGTGCCTGTGGAGGCCTGAAGAGGGTGTCAGGTCCCCTGGAGCTAGAGTTACAGATGGCTGTGTTGGGATCTGAACTCAGGTCCTCTGGAAGAGCAGCAAATGCTCCTAACCCTTGTTGAGCCTTCCCTGCAGCCCTGGTAGCTGCTCTTTTGATTCCCTGATGCTTCTGGGCTAAAGCTTTTTTACTTCCACTATTGGAACTGTGGGCCCGTCACTGCCAAAGCCTCTTCCAGTACTCCAGATGACCTTCCCTTCTTCCCAAATCCTTACCCGCTACCATGACTTTATAATAAGTTTAGCCCCAGATTCCTTTCAGCACCTTTGTGTCCCTAGGTATTGCGTAGATTTCATCTTGACGCCATGGCTCAGATCTGCACTGGCTGTCCCCTGGGCCAGCACACAGCTTCTTCCTTCACCGCCATGTTATTTCCTCTCCTTGACAGTGTCCCCTTTCTCCTAGATCACACGATTTCCCGTTTCTTGATTTATGTCCTTATTTTGGTAGAAAAATCTCCAAAATTTAGAAAGCTTTTTACTCATTTGTTTTTTGTCCACATGTGTCTAAAAATGTACATACTTTTGTTCTTGGGTTAATAATGAAATTGAGAGCCACCAGATTATGACATCATTTATTTATGTATTTATCTTATTTGTCTTTCATGTATTACATACCGCCTGCAGTCCCCCTCTCTCCTCTCCTCCCAATCTCTTCCTCCCTCCCGCTCCCATCCACTCCTCCGTTTCCCTTCAGCAAAGGGCAGGCCTGCCTCCCGGGGGTATCAACCAAACATGTTAAGTTGCAATAAGACTAGGAACCTCCCCTTGTGTTAAGACTGGATGAGGTGACCCAGTGGGAGGAAAAGGGTCCCAAAAGCAGGCAAAAGACTGAGAGACAACCCCTGTTCCCACTGTTAAGGAGTCTCCGAAGAACAACAAGCTATACAACCATAACATATATGCAGAGGGCCTAGGCCAGACTGATACAGGCTCCTTGATTATTGATTCAGTCTCAAGCAATCTGCAGATTCAACACAATTCCTATCAAAATTCCAACACAATTCTTTATAGACCTTGAAAGAACAATACTCAACTTCATATAGATAAACAAAAAACCCAGGATAGCTAAAACAATCCTGAACAATAAAAGATCTGCTGGAGGTATCACCATCCCTGACCTCAAGCTCTTCTACACATCTGACAGAGGACTGAGCTCCAAAATATATAAAGAAGTCAAGAAACTAACCATTAATAAACCAAATAATTCAATTTAAAACTAGGGTACAGATCTAAACAGATAATTCTCAACAGAGGTATCTCAAATTCCTGAGAAGCACTTAAAAAAATGTTCAACATCTTAGCGATCAAAACAACTCTGAGATTCCATCTTACACTTGTCAGAATGGCTAAGATAAAAAAACATAAGTGACAGTTAACACTGATGAGGATATGGAGCAAGGGGAACACTCCTCCATTGCTGGTGGGAGGGCAAACTCATACAGCCACTATGAAAATCAATATGGCAGTTTCTCAGAAAATTGAGAATTAATCTACCTCAAGACCCAGCTATACCACTTCTGGACATATACTGAAAGGATGCACCCATCCTATCACACTTGCTCAACTACGTTCATAGCAGCTTTATCCGTAATAGCTAGAAACTGGAAACAGTCTGCATGTCCCTCAACCAAAAAAAAAAAAAAAAAAAAAAAAAAAAAATGTTTAAAGAAAATGTGGTACATTTATACAATGGAGTATTACTCAGCTGTTAAAAAAAAAATAACATCATGAAATTTGAAGGCAAGTGGATAGAACTAAAAAACATTCATCCTAAGTGAGGTAACCCAGACCCAGAAAGACAAACATGGTATGTACTCACTTGTAAATAGATAATAACTATAAAGTAAAGAATAACCATGCTACAATCCACAGACCCACAGAGGCTAAGTAACAAGGAGGGCTCAAGATGGGACACATGAATCTCCTTGGGAAGGGGAAATAGAATGGATATCATGGGTAGACAGGGGGCAGTTGGGAATGAGATTAGGAGGGATCAGGTTGGGGAAGATGGAGAGAGTCCTGGGAGAGACAACTGGAATTAGAAGGCATTTGGGGGGATGAGGGAGAAACCTACTATAATTGAAACTCCCAGGAATCTAAGAGGGTGACCCTCGCTAAGACTCTCAGTAAGGGGGGGGGGGATACAGAGCCTGTGGTGGTTTGAACAGGAATGGCCCCCATAGGCTCATGTATTTGAATGCTTGGCCCAGAGGAAGTAGCACTATTAGGAGCTATGGCCTTGTTGAAGTGGGTGTGGCCTTGTCACTGTGGAAGCAGGCTTTGACTCCTATGCTCAAGCCACACCCAGTTTCTCACTCAGTTTAGAACTCTCAGCTCTTTCTCCAGCACCATGTCTACCTGCATGCTACCATGTCTCACCACAATGATAATGGACTGAACCTCTGAAACTGTAAGCTACCCCAATTAAATGTTTTCCTTTATAAGAGTTGCTGTGATCATGGTGTCCTTCACAACAACAGAAACCCTAAGTAAAACAGAGCTTGAACCAGCCATTCCCTGTAACCAGGCACGGCTTCCAGTGGAGGTATTGGGACCCCAGCCCAACCGCAAACCTTCAACCTACAATTTGTCCTGCCTGCAAGATGTGCTGGGGCAACAGGGGCACAGAAATTGGGGAGTGGCCTATCAAAGACTAATGGGGTCCAGCCCCTTGATAGCCTTTTCCCAGGGTCCATGGAAGAACCTAACACCCAGCTGAGGGGTCTGATCTTAAAAATATTAACGAATTCCCCCCAAGTGCCCACCTTCAGGAGATTTCTATCAGGGTCCAGAACAGATGCTACAAGTGGCTAAGGATACTAATCTGGGGGATACCAAACGAATCTAAGCACACTAAGTTCTTTAGTCCATTCACTTCATTCTTGTAGGTCAATTCTGTCTGCACAGTTTCAGCCCTGTGCTCACGTTCAGCTCCCCTCTGTGCCCACATTCCCTGTCCTCACAGTTTTAGTAAGCTCCTCTGCTCTTGACCTGATCTTCTTCCTCTGTCCCTTCATCCTCCATCTCGCCTTCCTAGCTCCTTACCCCTGCCCCTGATAAACCCCACAAGAGATCTGCTTTACCCTCTACAGAATCTCTATCTTCCTCTCCTCTCTCTGGACATGAGGTTCTGTGTGTCTGTGGAATTCCGCTCCAGTCCTTACTGCCCCTGGTTATGCAAAAAGCCCTAATGTCCTCAGTTAATCTCTCTGCCATGCCCCTAGGCCTGAGGGAAGGGGATGATCTGAGCTTCATTTGCACAAGAAACAAAGCTATGCATCTAGGAGCCGCTTGTCTCCTAGGCTCAGTGGGGGAGTTAGTACCTAGCAGAACAGTGCCTGAGCTTAGCTGTTTGCCAAATGGTCTATAGTATTTGGGCACACAAGAATTTCATAGCAGAAGAGAGCTGAAATATTAAAAACTGGAAAACACCAAATATTTCATAATAAATAGCCTGCCTCTAGAAAAATACCTTGAAATTTCTAGGTATAGCTTTAATATCCAGCTGAATCTTTATAATATATTCTTGTGGCTTGCAAGAAGATATCAAATGAGTCAATGTACACGAAACTCTTAATCCATTCACTTTATTCTTCTGGTCAGTTCTCTCTCTACACAGCTTCTTTTCTGCTCTCTTAGCTCCTTTCTTGCCTGATTCTCTACATTTTTCTGCTGGTTCTAAGTTCTACCTTAATTCTCTCATCTTAATTCTCCCCCATCTTAATTATCTCCCAAGTCTCTGAGGTTTACAGTTGTATACCTATGCAATCCGCAAGGGTATATCAGGCAAGGTCACCAGGCTCAAATTCTTTCAGGGTCAAAAGGAGGGGTGATAAGATCCACACAAAGAGCAGTAATTGTCAGCTGTCATTAGCAACCCAAAAGGGAAGTGACTAATGGGAAATGAATCAACTAAGGCCTAAATTCAGTTAATAGATCGAAAAAGGGAATTTATGTGCTCAAACTATATTCTTAGAAGTGGTTAGGTAAAATGCTACGATTCTATAAGTCACTAAGTCGTGACTGAAAATAAAACTGCCTCCCCCTCCCTTGGCATCATATCTGTCCAAACTTATCTTGGTTGCGTTGTTTTCTGGCAGGGTGGGGAAGTGTACTCGGTAACTAGGCAACCTGCGTCCCAGCGTGATGTACCTGGTCTGTAAAAGCCCTTTAGTTAAGGGAGATCTAGAACTAGAGACAACACTGGGAAGAAGGAGGGTGAGCTTAATTAGCACATCCACCTGGCCTGGGTGGTTGTCTCATTGTAAACTTATACCTTCTCTCAGGAACCAACATATAGTCCTGATGCTTATCTATCTGCAGTCTTGTACTTAGAAAGTCTGGGAAGTATCTCAGATAAAATACTTTCAACCAGAGATGGTCCCGGCTGGATGATGATAATTACAGAAAAGCCGAAATTAGGGGTCTTGACTGTGTGACTGCTGTCAGCACAATTAAGGGATGTTATCCAAATACTCCAATGTGTAGGGGAAACTGTGCCCAGTGGATGATCAGTCACACTGTTAGAAGTTCGTGGGAAAAGAATCAAATGGGAAAGCTACAATAGCACACAAGAAATTCACTGCAGGAAACGGCTAATAAACTCAAAAGCCAGTATCACCAACACTCCTTGAGTCTTGGCTTTATCTTCTGGAAGAGTTCTTGACTTTTCTAGGTATTAGCTTTTGCCATAGTCAGCTGAATTCCTACTTCATATTTCTGTGGCTTGAAGCAGTGGCCAACCAATGACCTGTCCATCTTGAGACTCAAGCCATGAGAGGGAGCCCACCCCTGACACTTCCATGGCCGGGGACCAGAGGCTGGATAGCCCAGAGACCTCAGATAGAACCAAACACAACCAGTGGGGATAGGGGACAGTCAATAAAATATTTGTAATGATACTCTGCTATACTTACAGACGGGAGCCTAGCAAAATCATCATCCAGCAACTGATGGAAACAGATGCAGAAACACACAACCAAACATTAGGCAGAGCTTGGGTAATCCCGTGGAAGAGGGGGAGAAAGGATTGCAGGAGCCAAAGGGGTCAAGGACACCACAAGAAAACCCACAGAATCAACTGACCTGGGCTCATAGGGGTCACAAG
>NW_023411993.1:0-5388 GCF_903995425.1 Onychomys torridus
ATATCTCTCCAGGTCCTTCTGGCTTTTCAAAGTCTCCATTGAGAGAAATCAGATATTATTCTGATGTGTGCCTTTATAAGTCACTTGGCCTTTTTCCTTTGCTGCCCTTAATATTTCTTTCTTTATTCTGTAAGTTTCGTTGTTCAATTATTATGTTGAGGGACTTTTGGGGGGTCCTAGTTGTTGGTGTTCTATGGGCTTCGTATCTTCATAGGCATTTGTTCTTTAAGTTGGGAAAGTTTTCTTCTATGATCTTTAAATATATTTCTGTGCCTTTGAGTTGGTATTCTCTCCTTCTCTTTCCCTATTATTCGTAGGTTTGGTCTTTTCATGGTGTCTCAAATTTCTTGGACATTTGGGTCATGACTTTGTTGGTTTTAGTTTTTCTTTGACTGATGAATCTATTTCTTCTAAAGTATCTTCAACACCAGAGATCCTCTCTTCCATCTCTTGCATTCTGTTGGTTATACTTGCCACTGAAGTTCCTGTTTGTTTACTCAGATTTTCTATTCCAGCATTCCTTCTGCTAGTGTCTTCTTCATTTTTTATTCTCTCTTCAGGTCTTGGTCTGTCTCCCTTGCTTTTTCATGATTTTCTTTCAAGGACATATTGTTTTCTTCTGCTTTAATTGTCCTTTCCTCTAGTTTTTTATAGTGTTCTTCCCATTTTTTGTTTGTCTGTTCCTCTACTTATTTTTGATTTCTTCTATATAAGGCTCTAGCCTTTTCATGATGTAACTTATAAGGTTGTTTTCTTCTTCTTCTTCCATTCTGTGATGTTCATGTCTAGCTGTTGGAGAAGGGCTAGGTTCTGGTGATGCTGTATTGCTCTTTATTTTGTTGTATGTACTTCTGCCTTGACGTCTGCCCATCTCCTCTTGGGTTCGTTCTTGGGCTTATCAGTGTACTTGGTCCAGAGAGAGCTGACAGATTTAGAGAGCCTCTCTCTGGTCCAGATGGAAGCTCTGGTCCAGATGGGAGTGCTGGTTCAGATGAGAGTGCTGGCCGGATAGGAGCTGGGGGGCTGGACTCTGAGTCTCGGGAAGTCCCTGGGGTCTCCTTATTTTGTCCAGTTGGGAGCTCCTCTTGTCCAGATGGGAGTTCCTCTGGTCTCTGGTTCAGATGGGAGTGCCAGGGCAGGATGGAAGCTGGGGGCTGGTCTCTGATTCTCAGGAAATGGCTGGGGTCTCCAGCAGATGGGTTTAGCAGCAGCATGTGGAGACTGCAGTGTCTGCCTGCAGTTTTGGAAAAGGGGAGCCTTCCTGCAGGGCCCTCCAATTGGCCGGACACTGGGGCCAAGTTGGTCAGATCCTCCAGTGGGACCCAGGGGCAGTTGCCTCTCTGATTATAACCCCATGCACTGACCTCTGGTCCAGATCAGAGTTCCGGGGCAGACAGCTGGGAGTTGGTCTCTGAGTCTCAGGAAGTGGCTGGGGTCTTGAGCAAATGGGTGTGGGTGCAGGGTGTGGAGACACTTTTTTTTTTTTTTTTGAGACAGGGTTTCTCTGTGTAGCTTTGCTCCTTTTTCCTGGAATTCACTTGGTAGCCCAGGCTGGCCTGGCACTCACAGAGATTCGCCTGGCTCTGCCTCCTGAGTGCTGTGATTAAAGAAAGGCGTGCCACTGCCCGGAGAAATTCTGGTTTTTAGTCCATAGAAATCACCTGTTCAGCTTAAACAGAGGTGAAGTGGAAGTGAGGATGTTTTCCTTCGCGGATCTTGAGTGCAGTGTGGGTGGTTATCTCACTTCTCTGAACATGGCTACTCATCAACAGGGCAGATGAAGAAATGCTCCATTTTTTGGTAGTGGCACTTGTGAGTGTTTAGAGAGAAAATATATACACACTTATATGCAAATATATTTATATGAAAAATTATAGCAGGTGGCCAGGGCCACTTACACCCTCTTTTGTGTCCTGACATTGATACTACATCTTATTCTTTCAGGATATCAATGTCTAATGACAAAACCCAAGTATATTTGAAATTTTTAAAAATCACCTTCTTCATGGTATAAAATGACTAGAAACATTAAAATAACATCTAATGTCAGTTTACCAATAAAAATAATAGATATTTTAATATTATCTCTGTCCCTCTAGAAAAAATAAAAAAGCAAATCAAAGCTTTGTATGACCAACAGTTTCTGTCACAGAATTTTGTCTGTACCAGGCAGCTTAAGAGTGAAAGATACTAAAATTGCCCAAGGTGTTAACAGGTATTTAAATTGGGTTTTGTGCGATCATTTGACATGTGATTCCCAAGTAAAAATCTAAGCAAACTGAGGTTTCCATTTACATCTCTTACCTTTTTATATAGGGCAGTTGCTGAGTTTTAAAACTTACCAATGCATTATTCTATAACAAGTACTACATGTACTGCAGAAAGGAATTCATCTGTCCTTCTTTGCAAGGCACAGTATCTTCCTAATGTAAATCGTTCTGGAAACAGAACTTGTTATAAAATAATATGAAATTATGAAAGTAAAATTAGACAGGTCATTAAAAGCTGCATGTCATTCCACGGATTACAATGCTGAATAATGCATTATTTGTTTAGCATATCTGCACTCCCTAAGAACCATGCAAATTGCTTTTACTACTGAAATTTTCTTTATATTTGAAAGAACTATATATTTATTTTTCATCTGTGGTACTTCAAAACTCTAGATTTGAAATAATTAACATTGAGCTCTATCTAATTAAATCAATTAGAGGAGGTTCAGTGATGCTCTGCTATGTACTCAGATTAAGCGACTGTCTCATTGAATTAAATAGAATGCATCTATCCCAGATACTTTCTCAGCCAATTTGTTTGATAAACTACCTTGTGTGGAAAGAAAATGCAACAGCAAAGCATTATGGTCTTGTTTTAACTAGCTGATCTAGAGGTACATAGCACCAACCATAAGCTGTGCTGGACTGTAACAAAACCTGATGCAAGTTTACTCTCATTGAGCTGACTGACCATCTTTGCACAGCTAGATAGAAGAGCTGTATGAATTGTGCTTCTGCACATTAAGAAGTATTCAAGCATCAACATCAGCAGACATGTTACTTCTTACATCATACATATAGGATAAGATTGAAAGGAATTAGCCTGTTGTGATCCCTTTAACTACTGTAAATATATATATCTGCTCAAAAAGTCTAACACAAATATGTGAAAATATTTATTTATTTATTAGATCACTGATAGTCAAAACATTCATGAAGTTTCCACTACTATGGTTAACTAAAATGGAGGGGCTCGTCATCTGTTGTTACAGCTGTTGTATATAGCTTTCTCTATAATGTCTGTGGGTAGACATGTTTGATGACCATCAGCCTCATAGAAGGTTGCTCACCATGTCACATTATATGGGCTCTCTTGTCTGTCTAAGCTTTTAATGTGACCAAAGCTAGACAAACAGCAATGCTCTGGGTTTATGATCTATAAAGTTAGGTTTAAATCCAAACTCTTCTCTTCTTTATGTATATTCCATATAGGTTTCAGTAGCCTCAAAGGCTATTATCCCATTTATATAATTATACATTATATTATTGATTTGTCTATACTAGTGAGCTTTTCAAAAAGTGTATTTTTTAGGCCCTGTTTGTGACCAAGTCTGTTAGGTTTTAGATTCCTAGCAATTGATGTTCTACGAGAAGTGTGGCTTTAGTGTTTTCTTTGACTGATGAATCTATTTCTTCTAACGTATCTTCAACACCAGAGATCCTCTCTTCCATCTCTTGCATTCTGTTGGTTATACTTGCCACTGAAGTTCCTGTTTGTTTACTCAGATTTTCTATTTCCAGCATTCCTTCTGCTAGTGTCTTCTTCATTTTTTCTATTTCTCTCTTCAGGTCTTGGTCTGTCTCCCTTGCTTTTTCATGATTTTCTTTCAAGGACATATTGTTTTCTTCTGCTTTAATTGTCCTTTCCTCTAGTTTTTTATAGTGTTCTTCCCATTTTTTGTTTGTCTGTTCCTCTACTTTATTTTTGATTTCTTCTATTTAAGGCTCTAGCCTCTTCATGATGTTACTTATAAGGTTGTTTTCTTCTTCTTCCATTCTGTGATGTTCATGTCTAGCTGTTGGAGAAGGACTAGGTTCTGGTGGATGCTGTATTGCTCTTTATTTTGTTGTATGTACTTCTTCCTTGACATCTGCCCACCTCCTTGTGGATTCATTCTTGGTCTTATAAGCATACTTGGTCCAGACAGAGCTGACAGATTTAGAGAGCCTCTCTCTGGTCCAGATGGAAGCTCTGGGCCGATGGGAGATTTGGTCCAGATGCGAGTGCTGGCTGGCTGGGATCTGGGGGCTGGTCTCTGAGTCTCAGGAAATCGCTGGGGTCTTCTTATCTTGTCCAGATGGGAATTCTGGGACAGGATGGAAGCTGGGGGCTGGTTTCTAAGTCTCAGAAAGTCTTTGGGTCTCCATATCTTGTCCAGATGGGAGCTCTCGTCCAGATGGGAGTTCCGGAGTGGGATGGCAGCTTTGGTCCAGATGGGATTTCCAGGGCAGAATGGAAGCTGGGGGCTGGTTTCTAAGTCTCCAGAAGTGGCTGGGGTCTCAGGCCAATGGGTGTGGGGGCAGTGCATGGAGATTGTAGGGTCCACTGAGGGTATTGGAGAAGGGGAACCTTCTCCCAGGGCCCACCAGATGGCCAGAAACTGGGGCCAAGTTGGATAGGTCTTCCTCAGAATGTCTGGTTACCTTGGAAGCAGAATTTTGGGAGAGACAAGATGAGTTTCAATAAGCCATACCTACTTAGTCCTCCATGCTGTTTCCCTTGCTCACTAAGACACAACATCCACATACCCGCTGTTTGTGGTTAGCAGCTTGTCAATGGTCAGTATCTCATTTCAGTAATTTTTGTTTGTTTGTTTGGTTGTTTGTTTTTTGAGACAGGGTTTCTCTGTGTAGCTTTGTGCCTTTCCTGGAACTCACTTGGTAGCCCAGGCTGGCCTTGATCTCACAGAGATCCACCTGGCTCTGCCTCTTGATTGCTGGGATTAAAGGCATTACCACCACTGCATGGCCTCAGTAACTTTTGAAATGCAATGAGCAGAGCTTAGCCCCAGAGAATTCTGCTTTACCATGAATTCTGATACTCACCACATAGGCTTTAAATATTTTCTCCAATCTTTAGCAAGTTCACTTAATTCCTTCTTGTAGAATTTAAAGACATATTTTTGTTTACAACTATGAAGTATGCTTCATAAAGAAACTTTGGTAGGTTCTGATATCTATACACTTTCTTCAGTGTTTCAAGGAAAACAGCACATCACTGGTTGACCTTGCAAATCTATCAAGAGTTTGAATTCCTCTATCAGAGAATGAAGAACTGCATACAAGAACAGAAACAAAGAAAAAGTTCCCTTGGAAGGTGTGTGAGCATCTCTCT
>NW_023411994.1:0-53472 GCF_903995425.1 Onychomys torridus
ATCCACAGCACTTCCCCTTTTCTTTCTTTTTTTTTAAAGGAAGGTTTTAACTTTTACATAGTACAATTACATATAACAAAACAATCATCAAACAAGAATTACAGTTACAATATTAAAGAAGATATCCTATCTATCTTATATTTGTGAGTCTAAGGTTTTTATATCTAACTTGTCTTTTATCATAACTGAGGAAATTATAACTATCTAGTCTTCAACCACATCAAAGACCTCAGAAGGATATAATATTACCTGAGAACTGGGAGAAGGATGTAAGCATTTTTCAGGAGTCTTGCAGGGTAGACAGAGACAGCTGGCAGCCTGGACAGTCACCTAATGTTTCTTTGTAAAGTTGGGGCATTTGTCTTCAGCCCACAGGGCTAGAGTCTCTTGGTCACTTTTCTCAGTGTCCTGTAGAATGTTTGGCAGTTTCCTCTGCGAAGCAGGAACCTGAAGGACCATTTTGTCAAGCAAAGTTCAGTGGTCACCTTTCTATGGGTCCTGCATGTAAAGTCGATCAAGCAGTCCAGGCAAGAACAGTTTCTTGCCAAAATGGCTATTTTTGCCAAGGTGAAGATATGTCTTCATGAAGATAAGATGTGTCTTCAGTGCCCATCCTCCTCTCTGAAGTAAATTGGTGCTGCCAGGAGCAGACATGTCTCACTGTCCAGAAAATCTAAATTTTAAAAATATTTTAAATGCCATATTCTGTAGGTCTTTGAAGTATTTGAAGATTACCTATCTATCTGAAATATCTCTGTGTATACCTAGAAGACTTAACTAACATGGCTATGAGTATGATTATCACAGATGACTAATTATCAATCTATTTTTAATTATCCATTACAATTTAAAATGAGCTATATAAACATAATACCCTAAACAAGAGTAGAAATATACACACAGTATAACAATATTAACTTTAAGTTTGTATCGATAGACCAAAATCCATACCAATGTAAAACATTTTAAACAAGTTGTTGCTCTTTAGAAGTAAGTTCCCTAGTCTACCCTTTCATCCTATTATATCTGTATCATATCCCCTTTTCTTCTTTAGAAAGAGATCATATTTATAATCAACCTGCTTTAAAGAAAAATATTGGTTTTTCTCTGTCCCACACCAGAGGGCTCTTCTGATTTGGGACACAAGAATCTCTTAACCTTTTCTTTTAAAAATACGTCTGGGTTTAGAGAAGGAGTGAGCCAATTCCATCTCCAAAGCCAGCTTGATAATTTTGGGAATGTGGGCGTAGTTTCTCTTACTACTTCCTGCTGGAGGGGGGCGCTGTATCTTATGGGGACACAAAGAAAGTTTTAGGATTATGGAGTAGTCCATTAGGGTAACCTCTGAGCCAGTTGCCTTGAAACCATTCTGGTTGTCGATCATCTGGGCCATGGTGTCATCGGAGACCTTTCCAGGTGGTCTTGGCTGATCAAACCTGATGTATCTTAATCTGGAACAAATCCACAGCCTCTGGTTTTCTGTGGAAACAAAAGCAGAGACTCCTTTCCAAAGCAACATATCCTTATATCCAAATTTTGAAGTTAAGTACCTTTTAAAATTTACATACTTGTTTAACTCAACAGCTTTTACGATCAAATATTTTCTGTAGTTAAAAATCCCAAAGACAAACATAAACCAGATTCTCTGTGTAATGTTCATCTTTGTAAGACTGAAACGCGGATGTGGCTGCTGGCTCCACCCCACCTCAGCTTCCCAACATGGCGGTGATAGTTTACCACCAGCTCTGGGTCTGGAGCCCATGTGTACCATACTATCAGAAGCATTCTATTAAAGCAGCACATAGCCCAGAAACTTTTTTTTTTTTTTAAACTACCAAAGCTAAATCCCACCATGCAGCAGAGTAAAGTGTCGCTTGTAGACTCCTAATTTCCGCCCACACTGCAGGTCAGACGCCACGCCAGGAACCCGCCATAGTAGCCTCAAACCGGCAGGCTGCCGCTAACTTGAGAGAGACAATTAGGAAGCTGTTTTTAGCTCCGTCTTAGAATCTTTTTTGTCAGGTTTTAGGTAGAAACTCTTGCCAACACGTTGGGCGCCATTTGTAGTTGGAGTTTTCCTGCCTGGCCCAGTCAGGACAAATCTCTCACCCGCCAGTCCCACAGTCGCTCAGACCCAACCAAGAAAGCACACAGAGACTTACATTTGTTTAGAAACTGTAATGGGCCGTGACAGGCTTCTTGTTATCTACTTCTTCTATCTTAAATTAACCCATTTCTGCTTATCTATACTTTGCCACATGGCTTGTGGCTTACCAGTGTCTTTACATGTTGCTTCTCATGGCGGCGGCTGGCGGTGTCTCCCTCCACCTTCTACTTCCCAGAATTCTCTTCTCTCTTGTCCCGCCTATACTTCCTGCCTGGCCACTGGCCAATCAGAACTTTATTTACACAGAGCGATATCCACAGCAGATGCTCTTTAGTTAATCGTGAAAATCGTGTTGGTTTCGTGAACTCTGTAAATTCATTTGAGCCCAAAAATAACTGGGTTTACCAGAAATGAACTCTTGATTGTAGGAAGACACAGAGCCTTTTGTTAAACTCAGTTTCTGAAGGGAAATTCAGACCAGTGTTCTCATCCATGAAACACACCCCGTTTTAATGGAAGAAGCATGCTCTTCTTTCCAGCGTCTGCAATACACCAAGGAACATGAGCATGCCCAGAAAAAAAGAATTGTGTTTCCTACTCATACGGACCATATCTAGTTCAACTCGGCTTATGAAACTGATACAAACCACATCATCTCTTACATAGATGCTCTTTAGTTAATAGTGAAAAACGTGTTGGGTTTGTGAACTGTGTAAATTCATATGAGCCGAAAATTCCCTGCCTTTACCAGAAATGAACTCTTGCTTGTAGGAAGACACAGATCATTCGGTTTAACTCCATTTCTGAAGGGAAATTCAGAAGAGTGTTCTTATCCATGAAACACAGTCTGTTTTAACGCAAGAAGCATGCTCTTTTTTCCAGCATCTGCAATACAGCAAGGAACATGAGCATGGCCAGAAAAAAAGAACTGTGTTTACTACTCATACCGACCATATCTAGTTCAACTCTGCTTAAGAAACTGATACAAACCACATCATCTCTTACATAGATGCTCTTTAGTTAATCGTGAAAATCGTGTTGGTTTCGTGAACTCTGTAAATTCATTTGAGCCCAAAAATAACTGGGTTTACCAGAAATGAACTCTTGATTGTAGGAAGACACAGAGCCTTTTGTTAAACTCAGTTTCTGAAGGGAAATTCAGACCAGTGTTCTCATCCATGAAACACACCCCGTTTTAATGGAAGAAGCATGCTCTTCTTTCCAGCGTCTGCAATACACCAAGGAACATGAGCATGCCCAGAAAAAAAGAATTGTGTTTCCTACTCATACGGACCATATCTAGTTCAACTCGGCTTATGAAACTGATACAAACCACATCATCTCTTACATAGATGCTCTTTAGTTAATAGTGAAAAACGTGTTGGGTTTGTGAACTGTGTAAATTCATATGAGCCGAAAATTCCCTGCCTTTACCAGAAATGAACTCTTGCTTGTAGGAAGACACAGATCATTTGGTTTAACTCCATTTCTGAAGGGAAATTCAGAAGAGTGTTCTTATCCATGAAACACAGTCTGTTTTAACGCAAGAAGCATGCTCTTTTTTCCAGCATCTGCAATACAGCAAGAAACATGAGCATGGCCAGAAAAAAAGAACTGTGTTTACTACTCATACCGACCATATCTAGTTCAACTCTGCTTAAGAAACTGATACAAACCACATCATCTCTTACATAGATGCTCTTTAGTTAATCGTGAAAATCGTGTTGGTTTCGTGAACTCTGTAAATTCATTTGAGCCCAAAAATAACTGGGTTTACCAGAAATGAACTCTTGATTGTAGGAAGACACAGAGCCTTTTGTTAAACTCAGTTTCTGAAGGGAAATTCAGACCAGTGTTCTCATCCATGAAACACACCCCGTTTTAATGGAAGAAGCATGCTCTTCTTTCCAGCGTCCTGAAAAAAAGAATTGAGTTTCCTATTCATACAGACCATATCTAGTTCAACTCTGCTTCTGAAACGTGTTGGGTATTTGAACTGTTTAAATTCATATGAGCCAAAATTCCCTGCCTTTACCAAGAAATGAACTCTTGCTTGTAGGAAGACACAGAGCATTTGGTTTAACTCCATTTCTGAAGGGAAATTCCAAAGAGTGTTCTCATCCATTTAACACAGTCTGTTTTAACGCAAGAAGCATGCTGTTTTTTCCAGCATCTGCAATAGAGCAAGAAACATGAGCATGGCCAGAAAAAAAGAACTGTGTTTACTACTCATACCGACCATATCTAGTTCAACTCTGCTTAAGAAACTGATACAAACCACATCATCTCTTACATAGATGCTCTTTAGTTAATCGTGAAAATCGTGTTGGTTTCCTGAACTATGTAAATTCATTTGAGCCCAAAAATAACTGGGTTTACCAGAAATGAACTCTTGATTGTAGGAAGACACAGAGCCTTTTGTTAAACTCAGTTTCTGAAGGGAAATTCAGACCAGTGTTCTCATCCATGAAACACACCCCGTTTTAATGGAAGAAGCATGCTCTTCTTTCCAGCGTCTGCAATACACCACACGCAAGATGCATGCTCTTTTTTCCAGCATCTGCAATACAGCAAGGAACATGAGCATGCCCAGAAAAAAAGAATTGTGTTTCGTACTCATACCGACCATATCTAGTTCAACTCTGCTTAAGAAACTGATACAAACCACATCATCTCTTACATAGATGCTTGTAGTTGGAGTTTTCCTGCCTGGCCCAGTCAGGACAAATCTCTCTCACCCGCCAGTCCCACAGTCGCTCAGACCCAACCAAGAAAGCACACAGAGACTTACATTTGTTTAGAAACTGTATGGCCGTGACAGGCTTCTTGTTATCTACTTCTTCTATCTTAAATCAACCCATTTCTGCTTATCTATACTTTGCCACATGGCTTGTGGCTTACCAGTGTCTTTACATGTTGCTTCTCATGGCGGCGGCTGGTGGTGTCTCCCTCCAACCTTCTACTTCCCAGAATTCTCTTCTCTCTTGTCCCGCCTATACTTCCTGCCTGGCCACTGGCCAATCAGAACTTTATTTACACAGAGCGATATCCACAGCACTTCCCCTTTTCTTTCTTTTTTTTTAAAGGAAGGTTTTAACTTTTACATAGTACAATTACATATAACAAAACAATCATCAAACAAGAATTACAGTTACAATATTAAAGAAGATATCCTATCTATCTTATATTTGTGAGTCTAAGGTTTTTATATCTAACTTGTCTTTTATCATAACTGAGGAAATTATAACTATCTAGTCTTCAACCACATCAAAGACCTCAGAAGGATATAATATTACCTGAGAACTGGGAGAAGGATGTAAGCATTTTTCAGGAGTCTTGCAGGGTAGACAGAGACAGCTGGCAGCCTGGACAGTCACCTAATGTTTCTTTGTAAAGTTGGGGCATTTGTCTTCAGCCCACAGGGCTAGAGTCTCTTGGTCACTTTTCTCAGTGTCCTGTAGAATGTTTGGCAGTTTCCTCTGCGAAGCAGGAACCTGAAGGACCATTTTGTCAAGCAAAGTTCAGTGGTCACCTTTCTATGGGTCCTGCATGTAAAGTCGATCAAGCAGTCCAGGCAAGAACAGTTTCTTGCCAAAATGGCTATTTTTGCCAAGGTGAAGATATGTCTTCATGAAGATAAGATGTGTCTTCAGTGCCCATCCTCCTCTCTGAAGTAAATTGGTGCTGCCAGGAGCAGACATGTCTCACTGTCCAGAAAATCTAAATTTTAAAAATATTTTAAATGCCATATTCTGTAGGTCTTTGAAGTATTTGAAGATTACCTATCTATCTGAAATATCTCTGTGTATACCTAGAAGACTTAACTAACATGGCTATGAGTATGATTATCACAGATGACTAATTATCAATCTATTTTTAATTATCCATTACAATTTAAAATGAGCTATATAAACATAATACCCTAAACAAGAGTAGAAATATACACACAGTATAACAATATTAACTTTAAGTTTGTATCGATAGACCAAAATCCATACCAATGTAAAACATTTTAAACAAGTTGTTGCTCTTTAGAAGTAAGTTCCCTAGTCTACCCTTTCATCCTATTATATCTGTATCATATCCCCTTTTCTTCTTTAGAAGAGATCATATTTATAATCAACCTGCTTTAAAGAAAAATATTGGTTTTTCTCTGTCCCACACCAGAGGGCTCTTCTGATTTGGGACACAAGAATCTCTTAACCTTTTCTTTTAAAAATACGTCTGGGTTTAGAGAAGGAGTGAGCCAATTCCATCTCCAAAGCCAGCTTGATAATTTTGGGAATGTGGGCGTAGTTTCTCTTACTACTTCCTGCTGGAGGGGGGCGCTGTATCTTATGGGGACACAAAGAAAGTTTTAGGATTATGGAGTAGTCCATTAGGGTGAACCTCTGAGCCAGTTGCCTTGAAACCATTCTGGTTGTCGGATCATCTGGGCCATGGTGTCATCGGAGACCTTTCAGGTGGTCTTGGCTGATCAAACCTGATGTATCTTAATCTGGAACAAATCCACAGCCTCTGGTTTTCTGTGGAAACAAAAGCAGAGACTCCTTTCCAAAGCAACATATCCTTATATCCAAATTTTGAAGTTAAGGTACCTTTAAAATTTACATACTTGTTTAACTCAACAGCTTTTACGATCAAATATTTTTCTGTAGTTAAAAATCCCAAAGACAACATAAACCAGATTCTCTGTGTAATGTTCATCTTTGTAAGACTGAAACGCGGATGTGGCTGCTGGCTCCACCCACCTCAGCTTCCCAACATGGCGGTGATAGTTTACCACCAGCTCTGGGTCTGGAGCCATGTGTACCATCAACTATCAGAAGCAGTTCTATTAAAGCAGCACATAGCCCAGAAACTTTTTTTTTTTTTAAACTACCAAAGGCTAAATCCACCATGCAGCAGAGTAAAGTGTCGCTTGTAGACTCCTAATTTCCGCCACACTGCAGGTCAGACGCACACGCCAGGAACCCGCCATAGTAGCTCAAACCGGCAGGCTGCCGCTAACTTGAGAGAGACAATTAGGAAGCTGTTTTTAGCTCCGTCTTAGAATCTTTTTGTCAGGTTTTAGGTAGAAACTCTTGCCAACACGTTGGGCGCCATTTGTAGTTGGAGTTTTCCTGCCTGGCCCAGTCAGGACAAATCTCTCTCACCCGCCAGTCCCACAGTCGCTCAGACCCAACCAAGAAAGCACACAGAGACTTACATTTGTTTAGAAACTGTATGGCCGTGACAGGCTTCTTGTTATCTACTTCTTCTATCTTAAATTAACCCATTTCTGCTTATCTATACTTTGCCACATGGCTTGTGGCTTACCAGTGTCTTTACATGTTGCTTCTCATGGCGGCGGCTGGCGGTGTCTCCCTCCAACCTTCTACTTCCCAGAATTCTCTTCTCTCTTGTCCCGCCTATACTTCCTGCCTGGCCACTGGCCAATCAGAACTTTATTTACACAGAGCGATATCCACAGCAGATGCTCTTTAGTTAATCGTGAAAATCGTGTTGGTTTCGTGAACTCTGTAAAATCATTTGCGCCCAAAAATAACTGGGTTTACCAGAAATGAACTCTTGATTGTAGGAAGACACAGAGCCTTTTGTTAAACTCAGTTTCGGAAGGGAAATTCAGTCCAGTGTTCTCATCCATGAAACACACCCCGTTTTAATGGAAGAAGCATGCTGTTTTTTCCAGCATCTGCAATAGAGCAAGAAACATGAGCATGGCCAGAAAAAAAGAACTGTGTTTACTACTCATACCGACCATATCTAATTCAACTCTGCTTAAGAAACTGATACAAACCACATCATCTCTTACATAGATGCTCTTTAGTTAATCGTGAAAATCGTGTTGGTTTCGTGAACTCTGTCAATTCATTTGAGCCCAAAAATAACTGGGTTTACCAGAAATGAACTCTTGATTGTAGGAAGACACAGAGCCTTTTGTTAAACTCAGTTTCTGAAGGGAAATTCAGACCAGTGTTATCATCCATGAAACACACCCAGTTTTAATGGAAGAAGCATGCTCTTCTTTCCAGCGTCTGCAATACACCAAGGAACATGAGCATGCCCAGAAAAAATGAATTGTGTTTCCTACTCATACGGACCATATCTAGTTCAACTCGGCTTATGAAACTGATACAAACCACATCATCTCTTACATAGATGCTCTTTAGTTAATAGTGAAAAACGTGTTGGGTTTGTGAACTGGGTTAATTCATATGAGCCGAAAATTCCCTGCCTTTACGAGAAATGAACTCTTGCTTGTAGGAAGACACAGATCATTCGGTTTAACTCCATTTCTGAAAGGCAATTCAGAAGAGTGTTCTTATCCATGAAACACAGTCTGTTTTAACGCAAGAAGCATGCTCTTTTTTCTAGCATCTGCAATACAGCAAGGAACATGAGCATGCCCAGAAAAAAGAATTGTGTTTCCTACTCATACCGACCATATCTAGTTCAACTCTGCTTAAGAAACTGATACAAACCACATCATCTCTTACATAGATGCTCTTTAGTTAATCGTGAAAATCGTGTTGGTTTCGTGAACTCTGTAAATTCATTTGAGCCCAAAAATAACTGGGTTTACCAGAAATGAACTCTTGATTGTAGGAAGACACAGAGCCTTTTGTTAAACTCAGTTTCTGAAGGGAAATTCAGACCAGTGTTCTCATCCATGAAACACACCCCTGTTTTAATGGAAGAAGCATGCTCTTCTTTCCAGCGTCTGCAATACACCAAGGAACATGAGCATGCCCAGAAAAAAAGAATTGTGTTTCCTACTCATACGGACCATATCTAGTTCAACTCGGCTTATGAAACTGATACAAACCACATCATCTCTTACATAGATGCTCTTTAGTTAATAGTGAAAAACGTGTTGGGTTTGTGAACTGTGTAAATTCATATGAGCCGAAAATTCCCTGCCTTTACCAGAAATGAACTCTTGCTTGTAGGAAGACACAGATCATTCGGTTTAACTCCATTTCTGAAAGGAAATTCAGAAGAGTGTTCTTATCCATGAAACACAGTCTGTTTTAACGCAAGATGCATGCTCTTTTTTCCAGCATCTGCAATACAGCAAGGAACATGAGCATGCCCAGAAAAAAAGAATTGTGTTTCGTACTCATACCGACCATATCTAGTTCAACTCTGCTTAAGAAACTGATACAAACCACATCATCTCTTACATAGATGCTTGTAGTTGGAGTTTTCCTGCCTGGCCCAGTCAGGACAAATCTCTCTCACCCGCCAGTCCCACAGTCGCTCAGACCCAACCAAGAAAGCACACAGAGACTTACATTTGTTTAGAAACTGTATGGCCGTGACAGGCTTCTTGTTATCTACTTCTTCTATCTTAAATTAACCCATTTCTGCTTATCTATACTTTGCCACATGGCTTGTGGCTTACCAGTGTCTTTACATGTTGCTTCTCATGGCGGCGGCTGGCGGTGTCTCCCTCCAACCTTCTACTTCCCAGAATTCTCTTCTCTCTTGTCCCGCCTATACTTCCTGCCTGGCCACTGGCCAATCAGAACTTTATTTACACAGAGCGATATCCACAGCACTTCCCCTTTTCTTTCTTTTTTTTTAAAGGAAGGTTTTAACTTTTACATAGTACAATTACATATAACAAAACAATCATCAAACAAGAATTACAGTTACAATATTAAAGAAGATATCCTATCTATCTTATATTTGTGAGTCTAAGGTTTTTATATCTAACTTGTCTTTTATCATAACTGAGGAAATTATAACTATCTAGTCTTCAACCACATCAAAGACCTCAGAAGGATATAATATTACCTGAGAACTGGGAGAAGGATGTAAGCATTTTTCAGGAGTCTTGCAGGGTAGACAGAGACAGCTGGCAGCCTGGACAGTCACCTAATGTTTCTTTGTAAAGTTGGGGCATTTGTCTTCAGCCCACAGGGCTAGAGTCTCTTGGTCACTTTTCTCAGTGTCCTGTAGAATGTTTGGCAGTTTCCTCTGCGAAGCAGGAACCTGAAGGACCATTTTGTCAAGCAAAGTTCAGTGGTCACCTTTCTATGGGTCCTGCATGTAAAGTCGATCAAGCAGTCCAGGCAAGAACAGTTTCTTGCCAAAATGGCTATTTTTGCCAAGGTGAAGATATGTCTTCATGAAGATAAGATGTGTCTTCAGTGCCCATCCTCCTCTCTGAAGTAAATTGGTGCTGCCAGGAGCAGACATGTCTCACTGTCCAGAAAATCTAAATTTTAAAAATATTTTAAATGCCATATTCTGTAGGTCTTTGAAGTATTTGAAGATTACCTATCTATCTGAAATATCTCTGTGTATACCTAGAAGACTTAACTAACATGGCTATGAGTATGATTATCACAGATGACTAATTATCAATCTATTTTTAATTATCCATTACAATTTAAAATGAGCTATATAAACATAATACCCTAAACAAGAGTAGAAATATACACACAGTATAACAATATTAACTTTAAGTTTGTATCGATAGACCAAAATCCATACCAATGTAAAACATTTTAAACAAGTTGTTGCTCTTTAGAAGTAAGTTCCCTAGTCTACCCTTTCATCCTATTATATCTGTATCATATCCCCTTTTCTTCTTTAGAAAGAGATCATATTTATAATCAACCTGCTTTAAAGAAAAATATTGGTTTTTCTCTGTCCCACACCAGAGGGCTCTTCTGATTTGGGACACAAGAATCTCTTAACCTTTTCTTTTAAAAATACGTCTGGGTTTAGAGAAGGAGTGAGCCAATTCCATCTCCAAAGCCAGCTTGATAATTTTGGGAATGTGGGCGTAGTTTCTCTTACTACTTCCTGCTGGAGGGGGGCGCTGTATCTTATGGGGACACAAAGAAAGTTTTAGGATTATGGAGTAGTCCATTAGGGTGAACCTCTGAGCCAGTTGCCTTGAAACCATTCTGGTTGTCGGATCATCTGGGCCATGGTGTCATCGGAGACCTTTCAGGTGGTCTTGGCTGATCAAACCTGATGTATCTTAATCTGGAACAAATCCACAGCCTCTGGTTTTCTGTGGAAACAAAAGCAGAGACTCCTTTCCAAAGCAACATATCCTTATATCCAAATTTTGAAGTTAAGGTACCTTTAAAATTTACATACTTGTTTAACTCAACAGCTTTTACGATCAAATATTTTTCTGTAGTTAAAAATCCCAAAGACAACATAAACCAGATTCTCTGTGTAATGTTCATCTTTGTAAGACTGAAACGCGGATGTGGCTGCTGGCTCCACCCACCTCAGCTTCCCAACATGGCGGTGATAGTTTACCACCAGCTCTGGGTCTGGAGCCATGTGTACCATCAACTATCAGAAGCAGTTCTATTAAAGCAGCACATAGCCCAGAAACTTTTTTTTTTTTTAAACTACCAAAGGCTAAATCCACCATGCAGCAGAGTAAAGTGTCGCTTGTAGACTCCTAATTTCCGCCACACTGCAGGTCAGACGCACACGCCAGGAACCCGCCATAGTAGCTCAAACCGGCAGGCTGCCGCTAACTTGAGAGAGACAATTAGGAAGCTGTTTTTAGCTCCGTCTTAGAATCTTTTTTGTCAGGTTTTAGGTAGAAACTCTTGCCAACACGTTGGGCGCCATTTGTAGTTGGAGTTTTCCTGCCTGGCCCAGTCAGGACAAATCTCTCTCACCCGCCAGTCCCACAGTCGCTCAGACCCAACCAAGAAAGCACACAGAGACTTACATTTGTTTAGAAACTGTATGGCCGTGACAGGCTTCTTGTTATCTACTTCTTCTATCTTAAATTAACCCATTTCTGCTTATCTATACTTTGCCACATGGCTTGTGGCTTACCAGTGTCTTTACATGTTGCTTCTCATGGCGGCGGCTGGCGGTGTCTCCCTCCAACCTTCTACTTCCCAGAATTCTCTTCTCTCTTGTCCCGCCTATACTTCCTGCCTGGCCACTGGCCAATCAGAACTTTATTTACACAGAGCGATATCCACAGCAGATGCTCTTTAGTTAATCGTGAAAATCGTGTTGGTTTCGTGAACTCTGTAAAATCATTTGCGCCCAAAAATAACTGGGTTTACCAGAAATGAACTCTTGATTGTAGGAAGACACAGAGCCTTTTGTTAAACTCAGTTTCGGAAGGGAAATTCAGTCCAGTGTTCTCATCCATGAAACACACCCCGTTTTAATGGAAGAAGCATGCTGTTTTTTCCAGCATCTGCAATAGAGCAAGAAACATGAGCATGGCCAGAAAAAAAGAACTGTGTTTACTACTCATACCGACCATATCTAGTTCAACTCTGCTTAAGAAACTGATACAAACCACATCATCTCTTACATAGATGCTCTTTAGTTAATCGTGAAAATCGTGTTGGTTTCGTGAACTCTGTAAATTCATTTGAGCCCCAAAATAACTGGGTTTACCAGAAATGAACTCTTGATTGTAGGAAGACACAGAGCCTTTTGTTAAACTCAGTTTCTGAAGGGAAATTCAGACCAGTGTTCTCATCCATGAAACACACCCCGTTTTAATGGAAGAAGCATGCTCTTCTTTCCAGCGTCTGCAATACACCAAGGAACATGAGCATGCCCAGAAAAAAAGAATTGTGTTTCCTACTCATACGGACCATATCTAGTTCAACTCGGCTTATGAAACTGATACAAACCACATCATCTCTTACATAGATGCTCTTTAGTTAATAGTGAAAAACGTGTTGGGTTTGTGAACTGTGTAAATTCATATGAGCCGAAAATTCCCTGCCTTTACCAGAAATGAACTCTTTCTTGTAGGAAGACACAGATCATTTGGTTTAACTCCATTTCTGAAGGGAAATTCAGAAGAGTGTTCTCATCCATGAAACACAGTCTGTTTTAACGCAAGAAGCATGCTCTTTTTTCCAGCATCTGCAATACAGCAAGAAACATGAGCATGGCCAGAAAAAAAGAACTGTGTTTACTACTCATACCGACCATATCTAGTTCAACTCTGCTTAAGAAACTGATACAAACCACATCATCTCTTACATAGATGCTCTTTAGTTAATCGTGAAAATCGTGTTGGTTTCGTGAACTCTGTAAATTCATTTGAGCCCAAAAATAACTGGGTTTACCAGAAATGAACTCTTGATTGTAGGAAGACACAGAGCCTTTTGTTAAACTCAGTTTCTGAAGGGAAATTCAGACCAGTGTTCTCATCCATGAAACACACCCCGTTTTAATGGAAGAAGCATGCTCTTCTTTCCAGCGTCTGCAATACACCAAGGAACATGAGCATGCCCAGAAAAAAAGAATTGTGTTTCCTACTCATACGGACCATATCTAGTTCAACTCGGCTTATGAAACTGATACAAACCACATCATCTCTTACATAGATGCTCTTTAGTTAATAGTGAAAAACGTGTTGGGTTTGTGAACTGTGTAAATTCATATGAGCCGAAAATTCCCTGCCTTTACCAGAAATGAACTCTTTCTTGTAGGAAGACACAGAGCATTTGGTTTAACTCCATTTCTGAACGGAAATTCCAAGAGTGTTCTCATCCATGAATCACAGTATGTTTTAACGGAAGAAGCATGCTCTTTTTCCCAGCATCTACAATAGAGCAAGAAACATGAGCATGGCCAGAAAAAAAGAACTGTGTTTACTACTCATACCGACCATATCTAGTTCAACTCTGCTTAAGAAACTGATACAAACCACATCATCTCTTACATAGATGCTCTTTAGTTAATCGTGAAAATCGTGTTGGTTTCGTGAACTCTGTAAAATCATTTGCGCCCAAAAATAACTGGGTTTACCAGAAATGAACTCTTGATTGTAGGAAGACACAGAGCCTTTTGTTAAACTCAGTTTCGGAAGGGAAATTCAGTCCAGTGTTCTCATCCATGAAACACACCCCGTTTTAATGGAAGAAGCATGCTCTTCTTTCCAGCGTCTGAAAAAAAGAATTGTGTTTCCTATTCATACAGACCATATCTAGTTTCAACTCTGCTTCTGAAACGTGTTGGGTATTTGAACTGTTTAAATTCATATGAGCCAAAAATTCCCTGCCTTTACCAGAAATGAACTCTTGCTTGTAGGAAGACACAGAGCATTTGGTTTAACTCCATTTCTGAAGGGAAATTCCAAAGAGTGTTCTCATCCATTTAACACAGTCTGTTTTAACGCAAGAAGCATGCTGTTTTTTCCAGCATCTGCAATAGAGCAAGAAACATGAGCATGGGCCAGAAAAAAAGAACTGTGTTTACTACTCATACCGACCATATCTAGTTCAACTCTGCTTAAGAAACTGATACAAACCACATCATCTCTTACATAGATGCTCTTTTAGTTAATCGTGAAAATCGTGTTGGTTTCCTGAAACTATGTAAATTCATTTGAGCCCAAAAATAACTGGGTTTACCAGAAATGAACTCTTGATTGTAGGAAGACACAGAGCCTTTTGTTAAACTCAGTTTCTGAAGGGAAATTCAGACCAGTGTTCTCATCCATGAAACAAACCCCGTTTTAATGGAAGAAGCATGCTCTTCTTTCCAGCGTCTGCAATACACCACACGCAAGATGCATGCTCTTTTTTCCAGCATCTGCAATACAGCAAGGAACATGAGCATGCCCAGAAAAAAAGAATTGTGTTTCGTACTCATACCGACCATATCTAGTTCAACTCTGCTTAAGAAACTGATACAAACCACATCATCTCTTACATAGATGCTTGTAGTTGGAGTTTTCCTGCCTGGCCCAGTCAGGACAAATCTCTCTCACCCGCCAGTCCCACAGTCGCTCAGACCCAACCAAGAAAGCACACAGAGACTTACATTTGTTTAGAAACTGTATGGCCGTGACAGGCTTCTTGTTATCTACTTCTTCTATCTTAAATCAACCCATTTCTGCTTATCTATACTTTGCCACATGGCTTGTGGCTTACCAGTGTCTTTACATGTTGCTTCTCATGGCGGCGGCTGGTGGTGTCTCCCTCCAACCTTCTACTTCCCAGAATTCTCTTCTCTCTTGTCCCGCCTATACTTCCTGCCTGGCCACTGGCCAATCAGAACTTTATTTACACAGAGCGATATCCACAGCACTTCCCCTTTTCTTTCTTTTTTTTTAAAGGAAGGTTTTAACTTTTACATAGTACAATTACATATAACAAAACAATCATCAAACAAGAATTACAGTTACAATATTAAAGAAGATATCCTATCTATCTTATATTTGTGAGTCTAAGGTTTTTATATCTAACTTGTCTTTTATCATAACTGAGGAAATTATAACTATCTAGTCTTCAACCACATCAAAGACCTCAGAAGGATATAATATTACCTGAGAACTGGGAGAAGGATGTAAGCATTTTTCAGGAGTCTTGCAGGGTAGACAGAGACAGCTGGCAGCCTGGACAGTCACCTAATGTTTCTTTGTAAAGTTGGGGCATTTGTCTTCAGCCCACAGGGCTAGAGTCTCTTGGTCACTTTTCTCAGTGTCCTGTAGAATGTTTGGCAGTTTCCTCTGCGAAGCAGGAACCTGAAGGACCATTTTGTCAAGCAAAGTTCAGTGGTCACCTTTCTATGGGTCCTGCATGTAAAGTCGATCAAGCAGTCCAGGCAAGAACAGTTTCTTGCCAAAATGGCTATTTTTGCCAAGGTGAAGATATGTCTTCATGAAGATAAGATGTGTCTTCAGTGCCCATCCTCCTCTCTGAAGTAAATTGGTGCTGCCAGGAGCAGACATGTCTCACTGTCCAGAAAATCTAAATTTTAAAAAATATTTTAAATGCCATATTCTGTAGGTCTTTGAAGTATTTGAAGATTACCTATCTATCTGAAATATCTCTGTGTATACCTAGAAGACTTAACTAACATGGCTATGAGTATGATTATCACAGATGACTAATTATCAATCTATTTTTAATTATCCATTACAATTTAAAATGAGCTATATAAACATAATACCCTAAACAAGAGTAGAAATATACACACAGTATAACAAAATTAACTTTAAGTTTGTATCGATAGACCAAAATCCATACCAATGTAAAACATTTTAAACAAGTTGTTGCTCTTTAGAAGTAAGTTCCCTAGTCTACCCTTTCATCCTATTATATCTGTATCATATCCCCTTTTCTTCTTTAGAAAGAGATCATATTTATAATCAACCTGCTTTAAAGAAAAATATTGGTTTTTCTCTGTCCCACACCAGAGGGCTCTTCTGATTTGGGACACAAGAATCTCTTAACCTTTTCTTTTAAAAATACGTCTGGGTTTAGAGAAGGAGTGAGCCAATTCCATCTCCAAAGCCAGCTTGATAATTTTGGGAATGTGGGCGTAGTTTCTCTTACTACTTCCTGCTGGAGGGGGGCGCTGTATCTTATGGGGACACAAAGAAAGTTTTAGGATTATGGAGTAGTCCATTAGGGTGAACCTCTGAGCCAGTTGCCTTGAAACCATTCTGGTTGTCGGATCATCTGGGCCATGGTGTCATCGGAGACCTTTCAGGTGGTCTTGGCTGATCAAACCTGATGTATCTTAATCTGGAACAAATCCACAGCCTCTGGTTTTTCTGTGGAAACAAAAGCAGAGACTCCTTTCCAAAGCAACATATCCTTATATCCAAATTTTGAAGTTAAGGTACCTTTAAAATTTACATACTTGTTTAACTCAACAGCTTTTACGATCAAATATTTTTCTGTAGTTAAAAATCCCAAAGACAACATAACCAGATTCTCTGTGTAATGTTCATCTTTGTAAGACTGAAACGCGGATGTGGCTGCTGGCTCCACCCACCTCAGCTTCCCAACATGGCGGTGATAGTTTACCACCAGCTCTGGGTCTGGAGCCATGTGTACCATCAACTATCAGAAGCAGTTCTATTAAAGCAGCACATAGCCCAGAAACTTTTTTTTTTTTAAACTACCAAAGGCTAAATCCACCATGCAGCAGAGTAAAGTGTCGCTTGTAGACTCCTAATTTCCGCCACACTGCAGGTCAGACGCACACGCCAGGAACCCGCCATAGTAGCTCAAACCGGCAGGCTGCCGCTAACTTGAGAGAGACAATTAGGAAGCTGTTTTTAGCTCCGTCTTAGAATCTTTTTTGTCAGGTTTTAGGTAGAAACTCTTGCCAACACGTTGGGCGCCATTTGTAGTTGGAGTTTTCCTGCCTGGCCCAGTCAGGACAAATCTCTCTCACCCGCCAGTCCCACAGTCGCTCAGACCCAACCAAGAAAGCACACAGAGACTTACATTTGTTTAGAAACTGTATGGCCGTGACAGGCTTCTTGTTATCTACTTCTTCTATCTTAAATTAACCCATTTCTGCTTATCTATACTTTGCCACATGGCTTGTGGCTTACCAGTGTCTTTACATGTTGCTTCTCATGGCGGCGGCTGGCGGTGTCTCCCTCCAACCTTCTACTTCCCAGAATTCTCTTCTCTCTTGTCCCGCCTATACTTCCTGCCTGGCCACTGGCCAATCAGAACTTTATTTACACAGAGCGATATCCACAGCAGATGCTCTTTAGTTAATCGTGAAAATCGTGTTGGTTTCGTGAACTCTGTAAAATCATTTTGCGCCCAAAAATAACTGGGTTACCAGAAATGAACTCTTGATTGTAGGAAGACACAGAGCCTTTTGTTAACTCAGTTTCGGAAGGGAAATTCAGTCCAGTGTTCTCATCCATGAAACACACCCCGTTTTAATGGAAGAAGCATGCTGTTTTTTCCAGCATCTGCAATAGAGCAAGAAACATGAGCATGGCCAGAAAAAAAGAACTGTGTTTACTACTCATAACCGACCATATCTAGTTCAACTCTGCTTAAGAAACTGATACAAACCACATCATCTCTTACATAGATGCTCTTTAGTTAATCGTGAAAATCGTGTTGGTTTCGTTGAACTCGTCAATTCATTTGAGCCCAAAAATAACTGGGTTTACCAGAATGAACTCTGATTGTAGGAAGACACAGAGCCTTTTGTAAACTCAGTTTCTGAAGGGAAATTCAGACCAGTGTTCTCATCCATGAAACACACCCCGTTTTAATGGAAGAAGCATGCTCTTCTTTCCAGCGTCTGCAATACACCAAGGAACATGAGCATGCCCAGAAAAAAAGAATTGTGTTTCCTACTCATATGGACCATATCTAGTTCAACTCGGCTTATGAAACTGATACAAACCACATCATCTCTTACATAGATGCTCTTTAGTTAATAGTGAAAAACGTGTTGGGTTTGTGAACTGTGTAAATTCATATGAGCCGAAAATTCCCTGCCTTTACCAGAAATGAACTCTTGCTTGTAGGAAGACACAGATCATTGGTTTAACTCCATTTCTGAAGGGAAATTCAGAAGAGTGTTCTTATCCATGAAACACAGTCTGTTTTAACGCAAGAAGCATGCTCTTTTTTCCAGCATCTGCAATACAGCAAGGAAACATGAGCATGCCCAGAAAAAAGAACTGTGTTTCCTACTCATACCGACCATATCTAGTTCAACTCTGCTTAAGAAACTGATACAAACCACATCATCTCTTACATAGATGCTCTTTAGTTAATCGTGAAAATCGTGTTGGTTTCGTGAACTCTGTAAATTCATTTGAGCCCAAAAATAACTGGGTATACCAGAAATGAAACTCTTGATTGTAGGAAGACACAGAGCCATTTGTTAAACTCAGTTTCTGAAGGGAAATTCACACCAGTGTTCTCATCCATGAAACACACCCCTGTTTTAATGGAAGAAGTATGCTCTTCTTTCCAGCGTCTGCAATACACCAAGGAACATGAGCATGCCCAGAAAAAAAGAATTGTGTTTCCTACTCATACGGACCATATCTAGTTCAACTTGGCTTATGAAAACTGATACAAACCACATCATCTCTTACATAGATGCTCTTTAGTTAATAGTGAAAAAACGTGTTGGGGTTGTGAACTGTGTAAATTCATATGAGCCGAAAATTCCCTGCCTTTACCAGAAATGAACTCTTGCTTGTAGGAAGACACAGATCATTCGGTTTAACTCCATTTCTGAAGGAAATTCAGAAGAGTGTTCTTATCCATGAAACACAGTCTGTTTTAACGCAAGATGCATGCTCTTTTTCCAGCATCTGCAATACAGCAAGGAACATGAGCATGCCCAGAAAAAAAGAATTGTGTTTCGTACTCATACCGACCATATCTAGTTCAACTCTGCTTAAGAAACTGATACAAACCACATCATCTCTTACATAGATGCTTGTAGTTGGAGTTTTCCTGCCTGGCCCAGTCAGGACAAATCTCTCTCACCCGCCAGTCCCACAGTCGCTCAGACCCAACCAAGAAAGCACACAGAGACTTACATTTGTTTAGAAACTGTATGGCCGTGACAGGCTTCTTGTTATCTACTTCTTCTATCTTAAATTAACCCATTTCTGCTTATCTATACTTTGCCACATGGCTTGTGGCTTACCAGTGTCTTTACATGTTGCTTCTCATGGCGGCGGCTGGCGGTGTCTCCCTCCAACCTTCTACTTCCCAGAATTCTCTTCTCTCTTGTCCCGCCTATACTTCCTGCCTGGCCACTGGCCAATCAGAACTTTATTTACACAGAGCGATATCCACAGCACTTCCCCTTTTCTTTCTTTTTTTTTAAAGGAAGGTTTTAACTTTTACATAGTACAATTACATATAACAAAACAATCATCAAACAAGAATTACAGTTACAATATTAAAGAAGATATCCTATCTATCTTATATTTGTGAGTCTAAGGTTTTTATATCTAACTTGTCTTTTATCATAACTGAGGAAATTATAACTATCTAGTCTTCAACCACATCAAAGACCTCAGAAGGATATAATATTACCTGAGAACTGGGAGAAGGATGTAAGCATTTTCAGGAGTCTTGCAGGGTAGACAGAGACAGCTGGCAGCCTGGACAGTCACCTAATGTTTCTTTGTAAAGTTGGGGCATTTGTCTTCAGCCCACAGGGCTAGAGTCTCTTGGTCACTTTTCTCAGTGTCCTGTAGAATGTTTGGCAGTTTCCTCTGCGAAGCAGGAACCTGAAGGACCATTTTGTCAAGCAAAGTTCAGTGGTCACCTTTCTATGGGTCCTGCATGTAAAGTCGATCAAGCAGTCCAGGCAAGAACAGTTTCTTGCCAAAATGGCTATTTTTGCCAAGGTGAAGATATGTCTTCATGAAGATAAGATGTGTCTTCAGTGCCCATCCTCCTCTCTGAAGTAAATTGGTGCTGCCAGGAGCAGACATGTCTCACTGTCCAGAAAATCTAAATTTTAAAAATATTTTAAATGCCATATTCTGTAGGTCTTTGAAGTATTTGAAGATTACCTATCTATCTGAAATATCTCTGTGTATACCTAGAAGACTTAACTAACATGGCTATGAGTATGATTATCACAGATGACTAATTATCAATCTATTTTTAATTATCCATTACAATTTAAAATGAGCTATATAAACATAATACCCTAAACAAGAGTAGAAATATACACACAGTATAACAATATTAACTTTAAGTTTGTATCGATAGACCAAAATCCATACCAATGTAAAACATTTTAAACAAGTTGTTGCTCTTTAGAAGTAAGTTCCCTAGTCTACCCTTTCATCCTATTATATCTGTATCATATCCCCTTTTCTTCTTTAGAAAGAGATCATATTTATAATCAACCTGCTTTAAAGAAAAATATTGGTTTTTCTCTGTCCCACACCAGAGGGCTCTTCTGATTTGGGACACAAGAATCTCTTAACCTTTTCTTTTAAAAATACGTCTGGGTTTAGAGAAGGAGTGAGCCAATTCCATCTCCAAAGCCAGCTTGATAATTTTGGGAATGTGGGCGTAGTTTCTCTTACTACTTCCTGCTGGAGGGGGGCGCTGTATCTTATGGGGACACAAAGAAAGTTTTAGGATTATGGAGTAGTCCATTAGGGTGAACCTCTGAGCCAGTTGCCTTGAAACCATTCTGGTTGTCGGATCATCTGGGCCATGGTGTCATCGGAGACCTTTCAGGTGGTCTTGGCTGATCAAACCTGATGTATCTTAATCTGGAACAAATCCACAGCCTCTGGTTTTCTGTGGAAACAAAAGCAGAGACTCCTTTCCAAAGCAACATATCCTTATATCCAAATTTTGAAGTTAAGGTACCTTTAAAATTTACATACTTGTTTAACTCAACAGCTTTTACGATCAAATATTTTTCTGTAGTTAAAAATCCCAAAGACAACATAAACCAGATTCTCTGTGTAATGTTCATCTTTGTAAGACTGAAACGCGGATGTGGCTGCTGGCTCCACCCACCTCAGCTTCCCAACATGGCGGTGATAGTTTACCACCAGCTCTGGGTCTGGAGCCATGTGTACCATCAACTATCAGAAGCAGTTCTATTAAAGCAGCACATAGCCCAGAAACTTTTTTTTTTTTTAAACTACCAAAGGCTAAATCCACCATGCAGCAGAGTAAAGTGTCGCTTGTAGACTCCTAATTTCCGCCACACTGCAGGTCAGACGCACACGCCAGGAACCCGCCATAGTAGCTCAAACCGGCAGGCTGCCGCTAACTTGAGAGAGACAATTAGGAAGCTGTTTTTAGCTCCGTCTTAGAATCTTTTTTGTCAGGTTTTAGGTAGAAACTCTTGCCAACACGTTGGGCGCCATTTGTAGTTGGAGTTTTCCTGCCTGGCCCAGTCAGGACAAATCTCTCTCACCCGCCAGTCCCACAGTCGCTCAGACCCAACCAAGAAAGCACACAGAGACTTACATTTGTTTAGAAACTGTATGGCCGTGACAGGCTTCTTGTTATCTACTTCTTCTATCTTAAATTAACCCATTTCTGCTTATCTATACTTTGCCACATGGCTTGTGGCTTACCAGTGTCTTTACATGTTGCTTCTCATGGCGGCGGCTGGCGGTGTCTCCCTCCAACCTTCTACTTCCCAGAATTCTCTTCTCTCTTGTCCCGCCTATACTTCCTGCCTGGCCACTGGCCAATCAGAACTTTATTTACACAGAGCGATATCCACAGCAGATGCTCTTTAGTTAATCGTGAAAATCGTGTTGGATTCGTGAACTCTGTAAAATCATTTGCGCCCAAAAATAACTGGGTTTACCAGAAATGAACTCTTGATTGTAGGAAGACACAGAGCCTTTTGTTAAACTCAGTTTCGGAAGGGAAATTCAGTCCAGTGTTCTCATCCATGAAACACACCCCGTTTTAATGGAAGAAGCATGCTGTTTTTTCCAGCATCTGCAATAGAGCAAGAAACATGAGCATGGCCAGAAAAAAAGAACTGTGTTTACTACTCATACCGACCATATCTAGTTCAACTCTGCTTAAGAAACTGATACAAACCACATCATCTCTTACATAGATGCTCTTTAGTTAATCGTGAAAATCGTGTTGGTTTCGTGAACTCTGTAAATTCATTTGAGCCCCAAAATAACTGGGTTTACCAGAAATGAACTCTTGATTGTAGGAAGACACAGAGCCTTTTGTTAAACTCAGTTTCTGAAGGGAAATTCAGACCAGTGTTCTCATCCATGAAACACACCCCGTTTTAATGGAAGAAGCATGCTCTTCTTTCCAGCGTCTGCAATACACCAAGGAACATGAGCATGCCCAGAAAAAAAGAATTGTGTTTCCTACTCATATGGACCATATCTAGTTCAACTCGGCTTATGAAACTGATACAAACCACATCATCTCTTACATAGATGCTCTTTAGTTAATAGTGAAAAACGTGTTGGGTTTGTGAACTGTGTAAATTCATATGAGCCGAAAATTCCCTGCCTTTACCAGAAATGAACTCTTGCTTGTAGGAAGACACAGATCATTTGGTTTAACTCCATTTCTGAAGGGAAATTCCAGAAGAGTGTTCTCATCCATGAAACACAGTCTGTTTTAACGCAAGAAGCATGCTCTTTTTTCCAGCATCTGCAATAGAGCAAGAAACATGAGCATGGCCAGAAAAAAAGAACTGTGTTTACTACTCATACCGACCATATCTAGTTCAACTCTGCTTAAGAAACTGATACAAACCACATCATCTCTTACATAGATGCTCTTTAGTTAATCGTGAAAATCGTGTTGGTTTCGTGAACTCTGTAAATTCATTTGAGCCCAAAAATAACTGGGTTTACCAGAAATGAACTCTTGATTGTAGGAAGACACAGAGCCTTTTGTTAAACTCAGTTTCTGAAGGGAAATTCAGACCAGTGTTCTCATCCATGAAACACACCCCGTTTTAATGGAAGAAGCATGCTCTTCTTTCCAGCGTCTGCAATACACCAAGGAACATGAGCATGCCCAGAAAAAAAGAATTGTGTTTCCTACTCATACGGACCATATCTAGTTCAACTCGGCTTATGAAACTGATACAAACCACATCATCTCTTACATAGATGCTCTTTAGTTAATAGTGAAAAACGTGTTGGGTTTGTGAACTGTGTAAATTCATATGAGCCGAAAATTCCCTGCCTTTACCAGAAATGAACTCTTGCTTGTAGGAAGACACAGATCATTTGGTTTAACTCCATTTCTGAACGGAAATTCAAGAGTGTTCTATCCATGAATCACAGTATGTTTTTAACGGAAGAAGCATGCTCTTTTTTCCCAGCATCTACAATAGAGCAAGAAACATGAGCATGGCCAGAAAAAAAAGAACTGTGTTTTACTAACTCATACCGACCATATCTAGTTCAACTCTGCTTAAGAAACTGATACAAACCACATTCATCTCTTACATAGATGCTCTTTAGTTAATCGTGAAAATCGTGTTGGTTTTCGTGAACTCTGTAAAATCATTTGCGCCCAAAAAATAACTGGTTTACCAGAAATGAACTCTTGATTGTAGGAAGACACAGAGCCTTTGTTAAACTCAGTTTCGGAAGGGAAATTCAGCTCCAGTGTTCTCATCCATGAAACACACCCCGTTTTTAATGAAGAAGCATTGCTCTTCATTTCCCAAGCGTCTTGAAAAAAAGAATTGTGTTTCCTATTCATACAGACCATATCTAGTTCAACTCTGCTTCTGAAACGTGTTGGGTTTGTGAACTGTGTAAATTCATATGAGCCGAAAATTCCCTGCCTTTACCAGAAATGAACTCTTGCTTGTAGGAAGACACAGAGCATTTGGTTTAACTCCATTTCTGAAGGGAAATTCCAAAGAGTGTTCTCATCCATGAACACAGTCTGTTTTAACGCAAGAAGCATGCTCTTTTTTCCAGCATCTGCAATAGAGCAAGAAACATGAGCATGGCCAGAAAAAAAGAACTGTGTTTACTACTCATACCGACCATATCTAGTTCAACTCTGCTTAAGAAACTGATACAAACCACATCATCTCTTACATAGATGCTCTTTAGTTAATCGTGAAAATCGTGTTGGTTTCGTGAACTCTGTAAATTCATTTGAGCCCAAAAATAACTGGGTTTACCAGAAATGAACTCTTGATTGTAGGAAGACACAGAGCCTTTTGTTAAACTCAGTTTCTGAAGGGAAATTCAGACCAGTGTTCTCATCCATGAAACACACCCCGTTTTAATGGAAGAAGCATGCTCTTCTTTCCAGCGTCTGCAATACACCACACGCAAGATGCATGCTCTTTTTTCCAGCATCTGCAATACAGCAAGGAACATGAGCATGCCCAGAAAAAAAGAATTGTGTTTCGTACTCATACCGACCATATCTAGTTCAACTCTGCTTAAGAAACTGATACAAACCACATCATCTCTTACATAGATGCTTGTAGTTGGAGTTTTCCTGCCTGGCCCAGTCAGGACAAATCTCTCTCACCCGCCAGTCCCACAGTCGCTCAGACCCAACCAAGAAAGCACACAGAGACTTACATTTGTTTAGAAACTGTATGGCCGTGACAGGCTTCTTGTTATCTACTTCTTCTATCTTAAATCAACCCATTTCTGCTTATCTATACTTTGCCACATGGCTTGTGGCTTACCAGTGTCTTTACATGTTGCTTCTCATGGCGGCGGCTGGTGGTGTCTCCCTCCAACCTTCTACTTCCCAGAATTCTCTTCTCTCTTGTCCCGCCTATACTTCCTGCCTGGCCACTGGCCAATCAGAACTTTATTTACACAGAGCGATATCCACAGCACTTCCCCTTTTCTTTCTTTTTTTTTAAAGGAAGGTTTTAACTTTTACATAGTACAATTACATATAACAAAACAATCATCAAACAAGAATTACAGTTACAATATTAAAGAAGATATCCTATCTATCTTATATTTGTGAGTCTAAGGTTTTTATATCTAACTTGTCTTTTATCATAACTGAGGAAATTATAACTATCTAGTCTTCAACCACATCAAAGACCTCAGAAGGATATAATATTACCTGAGAACTGGGAGAAGGATGTAAGCATTTTTCAGGAGTCTTGCAGGGTAGACAGAGACAGCTGGCAGCCTGGACAGTCACCTAATGTTTCTTTGTAAAGTTGGGGCATTTGTCTTCAGCCCACAGGGCTAGAGTCTCTTGGTCACTTTTCTCAGTGTCCTGTAGAATGTTTGGCAGTTTCCTCTGCGAAGCAGGAACCTGAAGGACCATTTTGTCAAGCAAAGTTCAGTGGTCACCTTTCTATGGGTCCTGCATGTAAAGTCGATCAAGCAGTCCAGGCAAGAACAGTTTCTTGCCAAAATGGCTATTTTTGCCAAGGTGAAGATATGTCTTCATGAAGATAAGATGTGTCTTCAGTGCCCATCCTCCTCTCTGAAGTAAATTGGTGCTGCCAGGAGCAGACATGTCTCACTGTCCAGAAAATCTAAATTTTAAAAATATTTTAAATGCCATATTCTGTAGGTCTTTGAAGTATTTGAAGATTACCTATCTATCTGAAATATCTCTGTGTATACCTAGAAGACTTAACTAACATGGCTATGAGTATGATTATCACAGATGACTAATTATCAATCTATTTTTAATTATCCATTACAATTTAAAATGAGCTATATAAACATAATACCCTAAACAAGAGTAGAAATATACACACAGTATAACAATATTAACTTTAAGTTTGTATCGATAGACCAAAATCCATACCAATGTAAAACATTTTAAACAAGTTGTTGCTCTTTAGAAGTAAGTTCCCTAGTCTACCCTTTCATCCTATTATATCTGTATCATATCCCCTTTTCTTCTTTAGAAAGAGATCATATTTATAATCAACCTGCTTTAAAGAAAAATATTGGTTTTTCTCTGTCCCACACCAGAGGGCTCTTCTGATTTGGGACACAAGAATCTCTTAACCTTTTCTTTTAAAAATACGTCTGGGTTTAGAGAAGGAGTGAGCCAATTCCATCTCCAAAGCCAGCTTGATAATTTTGGGAATGTGGGCGTAGTTTCTCTTACTACTTCCTGCTGGAGGGGGGCGCTGTATCTTATGGGGACACAAAGAAAGTTTTAGGATTATGGAGTAGTCCATTAGGGTGAACCTCTGAGCCAGTTGCCTTGAAACCATTCTGGTTGTCGGATCATCTGGGCCATGGTGTCATCGGAGACCTTTCAGGTGGTCTTGGCTGATCAAACCTGATGTATCTTAATCTGGAACAAATCCACAGCCTCTGGTTTTCTGTGGAAACAAAAGCAGAGACTCCTTTCCAAAGCAACATATCCTTATATCCAAATTTTGAAGTTAAGGTACCTTTAAAATTTACATACTTGTTTAACTCAACAGCTTTTACGATCAAATATTTTTCTGTAGTTAAAAATCCCAAAGACAACATAAACCAGATTCTCTGTGTAATGTTCATCTTTGTAAGACTGAAACGCGGATGTGGCTGCTGGCTCCACCCACCTCAGCTTCCCAACATGGCGGTGATAGTTTACCACCAGCTCTGGGTCTGGAGCCATGTGTACCATCAACTATCAGAAGCAGTTCTATTAAAGCAGCACATAGCCCAGAAACTTTTTTTTTTTTTAAACTACCAAAGGCTAAATCCACCATGCAGCAGAGTAAAGTGTCGCTTGTAGACTCCTAATTTCCGCCACACTGCAGGTCAGACGCACACGCCAGGAACCCGCCATAGTAGCTCAAACCGGCAGGCTGCCGCTAACTTGAGAGAGACAATTAGGAAGCTGTTTTTAGCTCCGTCTTAGAATCTTTTTTGTCAGGTTTTAGGTAGAAATTCTTGCCAACACGTTGGGCGCCATTTGTAGTTGGAGTTTTCCTGCCTGGCCCAGTCAGGACAAATCTCTCTCACCCGCCAGTCCCACAGTCGCTCAGACCCAACCAAGAAAGCACACAGAGACTTACATTTGTTTAGAAACTGTATGGCCGTGACAGGCTTCTTGTTATCTACTTCTTCTATCTTAAATTAACCCATTTCTGCTTATCTATACTTTGCCACATGGCTTGTGGCTTACCAGTGTCTTTACATGTTGCTTCTCATGGCGGCGGCTGGCGGTGTCTCCCTCCAACCTTCTACTTCCCAGAATTCTCTTCTCTCTTGTCCCGCCTATACTTCCTGCCTGGCCACTGGCCAATCAGAACTTTATTTACACAGAGCGATATCCACAGCAGATGCTCTTTAGTTAATCGTGAAAATCGTGTTGGTTTCGTGAACTCTGTAAATTCATTTGAGCCCAAAAATAACTGGGTTTACCAGAAATGAACTCTTGATTGTAGGAAGACACAGAGCCTTTTGTTAAACTCAGTTTCTGAAGGGAAATTCAGACCAGTGTTCTCATCCATGAAACACACCCCGTTTTAATGGAAGAAGCATGCTCTTCTTTCCAGCGTCTGCAATACACCAAGGAACATGAGCATGCCCAGAAAAAAAGAATTGTGTTTCCTACTCATACGGACCATATCTAGTTCAACTCGGCTTATGAAACTGATACAAACCACATCATCTCTTACATAGATGCTCTTTAGTTAATAGTGAAAAACGTGTTGGGTTTGTGAACTGTGTAAATTCATATGAGCCGAAAATTCCCTGCCTTTACCAGAAATGAACTCTTGCTTGTAGGAAGACACAGATCATTTGGTTTAACTCCATTTCTGAAGGGAAATTCAGAAGAGTGTTCTTATCCATGAAACACAGTCTGTTTTAACGCAAGAAGCATGCTCTTTTTTCCAGCATCTGCAATACAGCAAGAAACATGAGCATGGCCAGAAAAAAAGAACTGTGTTTACTACTCATACCGACCATATCTAGTTCAACTCTGCTTAAGAAACTGATACAAACCACATCATCTCTTACATAGATGCTCTTTAGTTAATCGTGAAAATCGTGTTGGTTTCGTGAACTCTGTAAATTCATTTGAGCCCAAAAATAACTGGGTTTACCAGAAATGAACTCTTGATTGTAGGAAGACACAGAGCCTTTTGTTAAACTCAGTTTCTGAAGGGAAATTCAGACCAGTGTTCTCATCCATGAAACACACCCCGTTTTAATGGAAGAAGCATGCTCTTCTTTCCAGCGTCTGCAATACACCAAGGAACATGAGCATGCCCAGAAAAAAAGAATTGTGTTTCCTACTCATACGGACCATATCTAGTTCAACTCGGCTTATGAAACTGATACAAACCACATCATCTCTTACATAGATGCTCTTTAGTTAATAGTGAAAAACGTGTTGGGTTTGTGAACTGTGTAAATTCATATGAGCCGAAAATTCCCTGCCTTTACCAGAAATGAACTCTTGCTTGTAGGAAGACACAGATCATTTGGTTTAACTCCATTTCTGAAGGGAAATTCAGAAGAGTGTTCTCATCCATGAAACACAGTCTGTTTTAACGCAAGAAGCATGCTCTTTTTTCCAGCATCTGCAATACAGCAAGAAACATGAGCATGGCCAGAAAAAAAGAACTGTGTTTACTACTCATACCGACCATATCTAGTTCAACTCTGCTTAAGAAACTGATACAAACCACATCATCTCTTACATAGATGCTCTTTAGTTAATCGTGAAAATCGTGTTGGTTTCGTGAACTCTGTAAATTCATTTGAGCCCAAAAATAACTGGGTTTACCAGAAATGAACTCTTGATTGTAGGAAGACACAGAGCCTTTTGTTAAACTCAGTTTCTGAAGGGAAATTCAGACCAGTGTTCTCATCCATGAAACACACCCCGTTTTAATGGAAGAAGCATGCTCTTCTTTCCAGCGTCTGCAATACACCAAGGAACATGAGCATGCCCAGAAAAAAAGAATTGTGTTTCCTACTCATACGGACCATATCTAGTTCAACTCGGCTTATGAAACTGATACAAACCACATCATCTCTTACATAGATGCTCTTTAGTTAATAGTGAAAAACGTGTTGGGTTTGTGAACTGTGTAAATTCATATGAGCCGAAAATTCCCTGCCTTTACCAGAAATGAACTCTTTCTTGTAGGAAGACACAGATCATTTGGTTTAACTCCATTTCTGAAGGGAAATTCAGAAGAGTGTTCTCATCCATGAAACACAGTCTGTTTTAACGCAAGAAGCATGCTCTTTTTCCAGCATCTGCAATAGAGCAAGAAACATGAGCATGGCCAGAAAAAAAGAACTGTGTTTACTACTCATACCGACCATATCTAGTTCAACTCTGCTTAAGAAACTGATACAAACCACATCATCTCTTACATAGATGCTCTTTAGTTAATCGTGAAAATCGTGTTGGTTTCGTGAACTATGTAAATTCATTTGAGCCCAAAAATAACTGGGTTTACCAGAAATGAACTCTTGATTGTAGGAAGACACAGAGCCTTTTGTTAAACTCAGTTTCTGAAGGGAAATTCAGACCAGTGTTCTCATCCATGAAACACACCCCGTTTTAATGGAAGAAGCATGCTCTTCTTTCCAGCGTCTGCAATACACCACACGCAAGATGCATGCTCTTTTTTCCAGCATCTGCAATACAGCAAGGAACATGAGCATGCCCAGAAAAAAAGAATTGTGTTTCGTACTCATACCGACCATATCTAGTTCAACTCTGCTTAAGAAACTGATACAAACCACATCATCTCTTACATAGATGCTTGTAGTTGGAGTTTTCCTGCCTGCCCAGTCAGGACAAATCTCTCTCACCCGCCAGTCCCACAGTCGCTCAGACCCAACCAAGAAAGCACACAGAGACTTACATTTGTTTAGAAACTGTATGGCCGTGACAGGCTTCTTGTTATCTACTTCTTCTATCTTAAATTAACCCATTTCTGCTTATCTATACTTTGCCACATGGCTTGTGGCTTACCAGTGTCTTTACATGTTGCTTCTCATGGCGGCGGCTGGTGGTGTCTCCCTCCAACCTTCTACTTCCCAGAATTCTCTTCTCTCTTGTCCCGCCTATACTTCCTGCCTGGCCACTGGCCAATCAGAACTTTATTTACACAGAGCGATATCCACAGCACTTCCCCTTTTCTTTCTTTTTTTTTAAAGGAAGGTTTTAACTTTTACATAGTACAATTACATATAACAAAACAATCATCAAACAAGAATTACAGTTACAATATTAAAGAAGATATCCTATCTATCTTATATTTGTGAGTCTAAGGTTTTTATATCTAACTTGTCTTTTATCATAACTGAGGAAATTATAACTATCTAGTCTTCAACCACATCAAAGACCTCAGAAGGATATAATATTACCTCAGAACTGGGAGAAGGATGTAAGCATTTTTCAGGAGTCTTGCAGGGTAGACAGAGACAGCTGGCAGCCTGGACAGTCACCTAATGTTTCTTTGTAAAGTTGGGGCATTTGTCTTCAGCCCACAGGGCTAGAGTCTCTTGGTCACTTTTCTCAGTGTCCTGTAGAATGTTTGGCAGTTTCCTCTGCGAAGCAGGAACCTGAAGGACCATTTTGTCAAGCAAAGTTCAGTGGTCACCTTTCTATGGGTCCTGCATGTAAAGTCGATCAAGCAGTCCAGGCAAGAACAGTTTCTTGCCAAAATGGCTATTTTTGCCAAGGTGAAGATATGTCTTCATGAAGATAAGATGTGTCTTCAGTGCCCATCCTCCTCTCTGAAGTAAATTGGTGCTGCCAGGAGCAGACATGTCTCACTGTCCAGAAAATCTAAATTTTAAAAATATTTTAAATGCCATATTCTGTAGGTCTTTGAAGTATTTGAAGATTACCTATCTATCTGAAATATCTCTGTGTATACCTAGAAGACTTAACTAACATGGCTATGAGTATGATTATCACAGATGACTAATTATCAATCTATTTTTAATTATCCATTACAATTTAAAATGAGCTATATAAACATAATACCCTAAACAAGAGTAGAAATATACACACAGTATAACAATATTAACTTTAAGTTTGTATCGATAGACCAAAATCCATACCAATGTAAAAACATTTTAAACAAGTTGTTGCTCTTTAGAAGTAAGTTCCCTAGTCTACCCTTTCATCCTATTATATCTGTATCATATCCCCTTTCTTCTTTAGAAAGAGATCATATTTATAATCAACCTGCTTTAAAGAAAAATATTGGTTTTTCTCTGTCCCACACCAGAGGGCTCTTCTGATTTGGGACACAAGAATCTCTTAACCTTTTCTTTTAAAAATACGTCTGGGTTTAGAGAAGGAGTGAGCCAATTCCATCTCCAAAGCCAGCTTGATAATTTTGGGAATGTGGGCGTAGTTTCTCTTACTACTTCCTGCTGGAGGGGGGCGCTGTATCTTATGGGGACACAAAGAAAGTTTTAGGATTATGGAGTAGTCCATTAGGGTGAACCTCTGAGCCAGTTGCCTTGAAACCATTCTGGTTGTCGGATCATCTGGGCCATGGTGTTCATCGGAGACCTTTCAGGTGGTCTTGGCTGATCAAACCTGATGTATCTTAATCTGGAACAAATCCACAGCCTCTGGTTTTCTGTGGAAACAAAAGCAGAGACTCCTTTCCAAAGCAACATATCCTTATATCCAATTTTGAAGTTAAGGTACCTTTAAAATTTACATACTTGTTTAACTCAACAGCTTTTACGATCAAATATTTTCTGTAGTTAAAAATCCCAAAGACAACATAAACAGATTCTCTGTGTAATGTTCATCTTTGTAAGACTGAAACGCGGATGTGGGCTGCTGGCTCCACCCACCCTCAGCTTCCCAACATGGCGGTGATAGTTTACCACCAGCTCTGGGTCTGGAGCCATGTGTACCATCAACTATCAGAAGCAGTTCTATTAAAGCAGCACATAGCCCAGAACTTTTTTTTTTTTTAAACTACCAAAGGCTAAATCCACCATGCAGCAGAGTAAAGTGTCGCTTGTAGACTCCTAATTTCCGCCACACTGCAGGTCAGACGCACACGCCAGGAACCCGCCATAGTAGCTCAAACCGGCAGGCTGCCGCTAACTTGAGAGAGACAATTAGGAAGCTGTTTTTAGCTCCGTCTTAGAATCTTTTTTGTCAGGTTTTAGGTAGAAAACTCTTGCCAACACGTTTGGGCGCCATTTGTAGTTGGAGTTTTTCCTGCCTGGCCCAGTCAGGACAATCTCTCTCACCGCCAGTCCCACAGTCGCTCAGACCCACCAAGAAAGCACACAGAGGACTTACATTTGTTTAGAAACTGTATGGCCTTGACAGGCTTTCTTGTTATCTACTTCTTCTATCTTAAATTAACCCATTTCTGCTTATCTATACTTTGCCACATGGCTTGTGGCTTACCAGTGTCTTACATGTTGCTTCTCATGGCGGCGGCTGGCGGTGGTCTCCCTCCAACCTTCTACTTCCCAGAATTCTCTTCTCTCTTGTCCCGCCTATACTTCCTGCCTGGCCACTGGCCAATCAGAACTTTATTTACACAGAGCGATATCCACAGCAGATGCTCTTTAGTTAATCGTGAAAATCGTGTTGGTTTCGTGAACTCTGTAAAATCATTTGCGCCCAAAAATAACTGGGTTTACCAGAAATGAACTCTTGATTGTAGGAAGACACAGAGCCTTTTGTTAAACTCAGTTTCGGAAGGGAAATTCAGTCCAGTGTTCTCATCCATGAAACACGCCCCGTTTTAATGGAAGAAGCATGCTGTTTTTTTCCAGCATCTGCAATAGAGCAAGGAAACATGAGGCATGGCCAGAAAAAAAGAACTGTGTTTACTACTCATACCGACCATATCTAGTTCAACTCTGCTTAAGAAACTGATACAAACCACATCATCTCTTACATAGATGCTCTTTAGTTAATCGTGAAAATCGTGTTGGTTTCGTGAACTCTGTAAATTCATTTGAGCCCAAAAATAACTGGGTTTACCAGAAATGAACTCTTGATTGTAGGAAGACACAGAGCCTTTTGTTAAACTCAGTTTCTGAAGGGAAATTCAGACCAGTGTTCTCATCCATGAAACACACCCCGTTTTAATGGAAGAAGCATGCTCTTCTTTCCAGCGTCTGCAATACACCAAGGAACATGAGCATGCCCAGAAAAAAAGAATTGTGTTTCCTACTCATACGGACCATATCTAGTTCAACTCGGCTTATGAAACTGATACAAACCACATCATCTCTTACATAGATGCTCTTTAGTTAATAGTGAAAAACGTGTTGGGTTTGTGAACTGTGTAAATTCATATGAGCCGAAAATTCCCTGCCTTTACCAGAAATGAACTCTTGCTTGTAGGAAGACACAGATCATTTGGTTTAACTCCATTTCTGAAGGGAAATTCAGAAGAGTGTTCTTATCCATGAAACACAGTCTGTTTTAACGCAAGAAGCATGCTCTTTTTTCCAGCATCTGCAATACAGCAAGGAACATGAGCATGGCCAGAAAAAAAGAACTGTGTTTACTACTCATACCGACCATATCTAGTTCAACTCTGCTTAAGAAACTGATACAAACCACATCATCTCTTACATAGATGCTCTTTAGTTAATCGTGAAAATCGTGTTGGTTTCGTGAACTCTGTAAATTCATTTGAGCCCAAAAATAACTGGGTTTACCAGAAATGAACTCTTGATTGTAGGAAGACACAGAGCCTTTTGTTAAACTCAGTTTCTGAAGGGAAATTCAGACCAGTGTTCTCATCCATGAAACACACCCCGTTTTAATGGAAGAAGCATGCTCTTCTTTCCAGCGTCTGCAATACACCAAGGAACATGAGCATGCCCAGAAAAAAAGAATTGTGTTTCCTACTCATACGGACCATATCTAGTTCAACTCGGCTTATGAAACTGATACAAACCACATCATCTCTTACATAGATGCTCTTTAGTTAATAGTGAAAAACGTGTTGGGTTTGTGAACTGTGTAAATTCATATGAGCCGAAAATTCCCTGCCTTTACCAGAAATGAACTCTTGCTTGTAGGAAGACACAGATCATTTGGTTTAACTCCATTTCTGAAGGGAAATTCAGAAGAGTGTTCTTATCCATGAAACACAGTCTGTTTTAACGCAAGAAGCATGCTCTTTTTTCCAGCATCTGCAATACAGCAAGGAACATGAGCATGCCCAGAAAAAAAGAACTGTGTTTACTACTCATACCGACCATATCTAGTTCAACTCTGCTTATGAAACTGATACAAACCACATCATCTCTTACATAGATGCTCTTTAGTTAATAGTGAAAAACGTGTTGGGTTTGTGAACTGTGTAAATTCATATGAGCCGAAAATTCCCTGCCTTTACCAGAAATGAACTCTTGCTTGTAGGAAGACACAGATCATTTGGTTTAACTCCATTTCTGAAGGGAAATTCAGAAGAGTGTTCTTATCCATGAAACACAGTCTGTTTTAATGCAAGAAGCATGCTCTTTTTTCCAGCATCTGCAATACAGCAAGGAACATGAGCATGGCCAGAAAAAAAGAACTGTGTTTACTACTCATACCGACCATATCTAGTTCAACTCTGCTTAAGAAACTGATACAAACCACATCATCTCTTACATAGATGCTCTTTAGTTAATCGTGAAAATCGTGTTGGTTTCGTGAACTCTGTAAATTCATTTGAGCCCAAAAATAACTGGGTTTACCAGAAATGAACTCTTGATTGTAGGAAGACACAGAGCCTTTTGTTAAACTCAGTTTCTGAAGGGAAATTCAGACCAGTGTTCTCATCCATGAAACACACCCCGTTTTAATGGAAGAAGCATGCTCTTCTTTCCAGCGTCTGCAATACACCAAGGAACATGAGCATGCCCAGAAAAAAAGAATTGTGTTTCCTACTCATACGGACCATATCTAGTTCAACTCGGCTTATGAAACTGATACAAACCACATCATCTCTTACATAGATGCTCTTTAGTTAATAGTGAAAAACGTGTTGGGTTTGTGAACTGTGTAAATTCATATGAGCCGAAAATTCCCTGCCTTTACCAGAAATGAACTCTTGCTTGTAGGAAGACACAGATCATTTGGTTTAACTCCATTTCTGAAGGGAAATTCAGAAGAGTGTTCTTATCCATGAAACACAGTCTGTTTTAACGCAAGAAGCATGCTCTTTTTTCCAGCATCTGCAATACAGCAAGAAACATGAGCATGGCCAGAAAAAAAGAACTGTGTTTACTACTCATACCGACCATATCTAGTTCAACTCTGCTTAAGAAACTGATACAAACCACATCATCTCTTACATAGATGCTCTTTAGTTAATCGTGAAAATCGTGTTGGTTTCGTGAACTCTGTAAATTCATTTGAGCCCAAAAATAACTGGGTTTACCAGAAATGAACTCTTGATTGTAGGAAGACACAGAGCCTTTTGTTAAACTCAGTTTCTGAAGGGAAATTCAGACCAGTGTTCTCATCCATGAAACACACCCCGTTTTAATGGAAGAAGCATGCTCTTCTTTCCAGCGTCTGCAATACACCAAGGAACATGAGCATGCCCAGAAAAAAAGAATTGTGTTTCCTACTCATACGGACCATATCTAGTTCAACTCTGGCTTATGAAACTGATACAAACCACATCATCTCTTACATAGATGCTCTTTAGTTAATCGTGAAAATCGTGTTGGTTTCGTGAACTCTGTAAATTCATTTGAGCCCAAAAATAACTGGGTTTACCAGAAATGAACTCTTGATTGTAGGAAGACACAGAGCCTTTTGTTAAACTCAGTTTCTGAAGGGAAATTCAGACCAGTGTTCTCATCCATGAAACACACCCCGTTTTAATGGAAGAAGCATGCTCTTCTTTCCAGCGTCTGCAATACACCAAGGAACATGAGCATGCCCAGAAAAAAGAATTGTGTTTCCTACTCATACGGACCATATCTAGTTCAACTCGGCTTATGAAACTGATACAAACCACATCATCTCTTACATAGATGCTCTTTAGTTAATAGTGAAAAACGTGTTGGGTTTGTGAACTGTGTAAATTCATATGAGCCGAAAATTCCCTGCCTTTACCAGAAATGAACTCTTGCTTGTAGGAAGACACAGATCATTTGGTTTAACTCCATTTCTGAAGGGAAATTCAGAAGAGTGTTCTTATCCATGAAACACAGTCTGTTTTAATGCAAGAAGCATGCTCTTCTTTCCAGCATCTGCAATACAGCAAGGAACATGAGCATGGCCAGAAAAAAAGAACTGTGTTTACTACTCATACCGACCATATCTAGTTCAACTCTGCTTAAGAAACTGATACAAACCACATCATCTCTTACATAGATGCTCTTTAGTTAATCGTGAAAATCGTGTTGGTTTCGTGAACTCTGTAAATTCATTTGAGCCCAAAAATAACTGGGTTTACCAGAAATGAACTCTTGATTGTAGGAAGACACAGAGCCTTTTGTTAAACTCAGTTTCTGAAGGGAAATTCAGACCAGTGTTCTCATCCATGAAACACACCCCGTTTTAATGGAAGAAGCATGCTCTTCTTTCCAGCGTCTGCAATACACCAAGGAACATGAGCATGCCCAGAAAAAAAGAATTGTGTTTCCTACTCATACGGACCATATCTAGTTCAACTCGGCTTATGAAACTGATACAAACCACATCATCTCTTACATAGATGCTCTTTAGTTAATAGTGAAAAACGTGTTGGGTTTGTGAACTGTGTAAATTCATATGAGCCGAAAATTCCCTGCCTTTACCAGAAATGAACTCTTGCTTGTAGGAAGACACAGATCATTTGGTTTAACTCCATTTCTGAAGGGAAATTCAGAAGAGTGTTCTTATCCATGAAACACAGTCTGTTTTTAATGCAAGAAGCATGCTCTTTTTTCCAGCATCTGCAATACAGCAAGGAACATGAGCATGCCCAGAAAAAAGAATTGTGTTACTACTCATACCGACCATATCTAGTTCAACTCTGCTTAAGAAACTGATACAAACCACATCATCTCTTACATAGATGCTCTTGTAGTTGGAGTTTTCCCTGCCTGGCCCAGTCAGGACAAAATCTCTCTCACCCCGCCAGTCCCCCACAGTCGCTCAGACCCAAACCAAAGAAGCACACAAGGCTTACTTTGTTTAGAAACTGTATGGCGTGACAGGCCTTCCCTTGTTATCTACTTCTTTCTATCTTAAATTAAACCCATTTCTGCCTTATCTATACTTTGCCACATGGCTTGTGGCTTACAGTGGGTCTTTACATTGGTTGCTTCTCATGGCGGCGGCTGGTGGTGTCCCTCCCTCCAACCTTCTACTTCCCAGAAATTCTCCTTTCTCTCTTTGTCCCGCCTATACTTCCTGCCTGGGCCAAACTGGCCAATCAGACTTTTATTTACACAGAGCGATATCCACAGCACTTCCCCCTTTTCTTTCTTTTTTTTTTAAAAGGAAGGTTTTAAACTTTTACGTAGTACAATTACATATAACAAAAAAATCATCAAAAAAACAAGAATTACAGTTACAACTATTAAAGAAGATTCCCTATCTTATCTTTATTTGTGAGTCTAAGGTTTTTAAAAAATCTACTTGTCTTTTTATCATAACTGAGGAAATTATAAACTATCTAGTCTTTCAACACACATCAAAAGAACCTCAGATGAATATAAATATTACCTGAGAACTGGGAGAAAGGATGTAAGCCATGTTTTTCAGGGAGTCCTTGCAGGGTAAGACAGAAAGACAGCTGGCAAGCCTGGACCAGTCACCTAAAATGTTTTCTTTGTAAAGTTGGGGCATTTGTCTCAAGCCCACAGGGCTAGAGTCCTTGGTTCACTTTTTCTCAGTGTCCTGTAGAATGTTTTGGCAGTTTTTCCTCTGCGAAGCAGGAAACCTGAAAGGACGCATTTTTTGGTCCCAGCAAAGTTTCAGTTGGTCACCTTTCTAATGGGTCCCCTCATGTAAGTGATCAAAGCAGTCCCAACAGGCCAAGAACAGTTTTCTTGCCAAAAAATGGTATTTTTGCCAAAGGTGAAGAAATATGTCTTCATGAAGATAAGATGGTGTCCTTCAGATGCCCCATCCCTCCTCTCTGAAGTAAAAATGGTGCTGCCAGGAGCAGCATGTCTGCACTGTCCCAGAAAATCTAAAAATTTAAAAAAATATTTTAAATGCCATATTTCTGTAGGTTTTGAAGTATTTGAGATTACTAATCTATCTGAAATAATCTCTGTGTAATACCTAAGAAGACTTCACTAACATGGCTAATGAGTATGATTATCACAAGATAAGCCCTGTTAAGTTAAGTCTTCTAGGTATACAACAGAGATATTTCAAAAGATAGATAGGTAATCTCTTCAAATACTTCAAAGACCTACAGAATATGGCATTTAAAATATTTTTAAAATTTAGAGTTTTCTGGAACAGTGAGACCATGTCTGCTCCTGGCGCACCAAATTTACTTCAGAGAGGAGGTATGGGCACTGAAGCACCACATCTTATCTTTCATGAAGAAACATATCTTCACCTTGGCAAAAATAAGCCATTTGGCAAAGAACTGTTCTTGCCTGGAACTTGCTTGATCGACTTTACATGCAGGACCATAGAAAGGTGCCACTGAACTTTTTGGCTTGACAAATGGTCCCTTCAGGTTCCTGCTTCGCAGAGGAAACTGCCAAAACATTCTACAGGACACTGAAGAAAAGTGACCAAGAGACTCTAGCCCTGTGGGCCTGAAGCAATGCCCCAACTTACCAAGAAACATTAGGATGACTGTCCCAGGCTGCCAGCTGTCTCTGTCTACCCTGCAAGACTCCTGAAAAATGCTTACATCCCTTCTCCCAGTTCTCAAGGTCAATATTTATCATCTGAGGTCTTTGATTTGTTTGGTTTGAAGACTAGATAGTTATAATTTCCTCAGTTATGAATAAAAGACAAAGTTAGTATAAAAAAACCTTAGACTCACAAAATTATAAGAAATAAGATAGGATATCCTCTTTAAATATTGTAAACTGTAATTCTTGTTTTTGATGATTTTTTTGTTATAGTAATTGTACTACGTAAAAGTTAAAACCTCCTTTAAAAAAAAAGAAAGAAAAAGGGGAAGTGCTGTGGATATCGCTCTGGTGTAAATAAAGTTCTGATTGGCAGTGGCCAGGCAAGGAAGTATAAGGCGGGACAAGAAGAGAAGAGAATTCTGGAAGTGAGGTTGGAGGGAGACACCACCAGCCGCCGCCAGAAGAATGCAAACATGTAAAGACACTGGTAAGCCACAAGCCCACCAGTGGCAAAGTTATAGATAAAGCAAGAAATGGGTTAATTTAAGATAAGAAGAAGTAGAATTTTAACAAGAAGCCTGTCACGGCCATACACGTTTCTAAACAATGTAAGTCTCTGTGTGGCTTTCTTGGTTGGGTCTGAGCGACTGTGGGATGGCGGGTGAAGAAGAAGAATTTGTCCTGACTGGGCCAGGCAAGGAAAACTCCAACTACAAGCATCTTATGTAAGAGATGATGTGGTTTGTATCAGTTTCTTAAGCAGAGTTGAACTAGATATGGTCGGTATGAGTAGTAAACACAGTTCTTTTTTTCTGGGCCATGCTCATGTTCCTTGCTGTATTGCAGAAGCTGGAAAGAAGAGTATGCTTCTTGCATTAAAACAGACTGTGTTTCATGGATAAGAACACTCTTCTGAATTTCCCTTCAGAAATGGAGTTAAACCAAATGATCTGTGTCTTCCTACAAGCAAGAGTTCATTTCTGGTAAAGGCAGGGAATTTTCGGCTCATATGAATTTACACAGTTCACAAACCCAACACGTTTTTCACTATTAACTAAAGAGCATCTATGTAAGAGATGATGTGGTTTGTATCAGTTTCATAAGCCGAGTTGAACTAGATATGGTCCGTATGAGTAGGAAACACAATTCTTTTTTTCTGGGCATGCTCATGTTCCTTGGTGTATTGCAGACGCTGGAAAGAAGAGCATGCTTCTTCCATTAAAACGGGGTGTGTTTCATGGATGAGAACACTGGTCTGAATTTCCCTTCAGAAACTGAGTTTAACAAAAGGCTCTGTGTCTTCCTACAATCAAGAGTTCATTTCTGGTAAACCCAGTTATTTTTGGGCTCAAATGAATTTACAGAGTTCACGAAACCAACACGATTTTCACGATTAACTAAAGAGCATCTATGTAAGAGATGATGTGGTTTGTATCAGTTTCTTAAGCAGAGTTGAACTAGATATGGTCGGTATGAGTAGTAAACACAGTTCTTTTTTTCTGGCCATGCTCATGTTTCTTGCTGTATTGCAGATGCTGGAAAAAAGAGCATGCTTCTTGCATTAAAACAGACTGTGTTTCATGGATAAGAACACTCTTCTGAATTTCCCTTCAGAAATGGAGTTAAACCAAATGATCTGTGTCTTCCTACAAGCAAGAGTTCATTTCTGGTAAAGGCAGGGAATTTTCGGCTCATATGAATTTACACAGTTCACAAACCCAACACGTTTTTCACTATTAACTAAAGAGCATCTATGTAAGAGATGATGTGGTTTGTATCAGTTTCATAAGCCGAGTTGAACTAGATATGGTCCGTATGAGTAGGAAACACAATTCTTTTTTTCTGGGCATGCTCATGTTCCTTGGTGTATTGCAGACGCTGGAAAGAAGAGCATGCTTCTTCCATTAAAACGGGGTGTGTTTCATGGATGAGAACACTGGTCTGAATTTCCCTTCAGAAACTGAGTTTAACAAAAGGCTCTGTGTCTTCCTACAATCAAGAGTTCATTTCTGGTAAACCCAGTTATTTTTGGGCTCAAATGAATTTACAGAGTTCACGAAACCAACACGATTTTCACGATTAACTAAAGAGCATCTATGTAAGAGATGATGTGGTTTGTATCAGTTTCTTAAGCAGAGTTGAACTAGATATGGTCGGTATGAGTAGTAAACACAGTTCTTTTTTTCTGGCCATGCTCATGTTCCTTGCTGTATTGCAGAAGCTGGAAAGAAGAGCATGCTTCTTGCATTAAAACGGGGTGTGTTTCATGGATGAGAACACTGGTCTGAATTTCCCTTCAGAAACTGAGTTTAACCAAAAGGCTCTGTGTCTTCCTACAATCAAGAGTTCATTTCTGGTAAACCCAGTTATTTTGGGCTCAAATGAATTTACAGAGTTCACGAAACCAACACGATTTTCACGATTAACTAAAGAGCATCTATGTAAGAGATGATGTGGTTTGTATCAGTTTCTTAAGCAGAGTTGAACTAGATATGGTCGGTATGAGTAGTAAACACAGTTCTTTTTTTCTGGGCCATGCTCATGTTTCCTTGCTGTATTGCAGATGCTGGAAAAAGAGCATGCTTCTTGCGTTAAAACAGACTGTGTTTCATGGATAAGAACACTCTTCTGAATTTCCCTTCAGAAATGGAGTTAAACCAAATGATCTGTGTCTTCCTACAAGCAAGAGTTCATTTCTGGTAAAGGCAGGGAATTTTCGGCTCATATGAATTTACACAGTTCACAAACCCAACACGTTTTTCACTATTAACTAAAGAGCATCTATGTAAGAGATGATGTGGTTTGTATCAGTTTCATAAGCCGAGTTGAACTAGATATGGTCCGTATGAGTAGGAAACACAATTCTTTTTTTCTGGGCATGCTCATGTTCCTTGGTGTATTGCAGACGCTGGAAAGAAGAGCATGCTTCTTCCATTAAAACGGGTGTGTTTCATGGATGAGAACACTGGTCTGAATTTCCCTTCAGAAACTGAGTTTAACAAAAGGCTCTGTGTCTTCCTACAAGCAAGAGTTCATTTCTGGTAAAGCCAGGTATTTTTGGGCTCAAATGAATTTACAGAGTTCACGAAACCCAACACGATTTTCACGATTAACTAAAGAGCATCTATGTAAGAGATGATGTGGTTTGTATCAGTTTCTTAAGCAGAGTTGAACTAGATATGGTCCGTATGAGTAGGAAACACAGTTCTTTTTTTCTGGGCATGCTCATGTTCCTTGGTGTATTGCAGACGCTGGAAAGAAGAGCATGCTTCTTCCATTAAAACGGGGTGTGTTTCATGGATGAGAACACTGGTCTGAATTTCCCTTCAGAAACTGAGTTTAACAAAAGGCTCTGTGTCTTCCTACAATCAAGAGTTCATTTCTGGTAAACCCAGTTATTTTTGGGCTCAAATGAATTTACAGAGTTCACGAAACCAACACGATTTTCACGATTAACTAAAGAGCATCTATGTAAGAGATGATGTGGTTTGTATCAGTTTCTTAAGCAGAGTTGAACTAGATATGGTCGGTATGAGTAGTAAACACAGTTCTTTTTTTCTGGCCATGCTCATGTTTCCTTGCTGTATTGCAGATGCTCGAAAAAAGAGTATGCTTCTTGCGTTAAAACAGACTGTGTTTCATGGATAAGAACACTCTTCTGAATTTCCCTTCAGAAATGGAGTTAAACCAAATGATCTGTGTCTTCCTACAAGCAAGAGTTCATTTCTGGTAAAGGCAGGGAATTTTCGGCTCATATGAATTTACACAGTTCACAAACCCAACACGTTTTTCACTATTAACTAAAGAGCATCTATGTAAGAGATGATGTGGTTTGTATCAGTTTCATAAGCCGAGTTGAACTAGATATGGTCCGTATGAGTAGGAAACACAATTCTTTTTTTCTGGGCATGCTCATGTTCCTTGGTGTATTGCAGACGCTGGAAAGAAGAGCATGCTTCTTCCATTAAAACGGGGTGTGTTTCATGGATGAGAACACTGGTCTGAATTTCCCTTCAGAAACTGAGTTTAACAAAAGGCTCTGTGTCTTCCTACAATCAAGAGTTCATTTCTGGTAAACCCAGTTATTTTTGGGCTCAAATGAATTTACAGAGTTCACGAAACCAACACGATTTTCACGATTAACTAAAGAGCATCTATGTAAGAGATGATGTGGTTTGTATCAGTTTCTTAAGCAGAGTTGAACTAGATATGGTCGGTATGAGTAGTAAACACAGTTCTTTTTTTCTGGCCATGCTCATGTTCTTGCTGTATTGCAGATGCTGGAAAAAAGAGCATGCTTCTTGCGTTAAAACAGACTGTGTTTCATGGATAAGAACACTCTTCTGAATTTCCCTTCAGAAATGGAGTTAAACCAAATGATCTGTGTCTTCCTACAAGCAAGAGTTCATTTCTGGTAAAGGCAGGGAATTTTCGGCTCATATGAATTTACACAGTTCACAAACCCAACACGTTTTTCACTATTAACTAAAGAGCATCTATGTAAGAGATGATGTGGTTTGTATCAGTTTCATAAGCCGAGTTGAACTAGATATGGTCCGTATGAGTAGGAAACACAATTCTTTTTTTCTGGGCATGCTCATGTTCCTTGGTGTATTGCAGACGCTGGAAAGAAGAGCATGCTTCTTGCCATTAAAACAGACTGTGTTTCATGGATGAGAACACTCTTCTGAATTTCCCTTCAGAAACTGGAGTTAAACAAATGCTCTGTGTCTTCCTACAAGCAAGAGTTCATTTCTGGTAAAGGCAGGGAATTTTCGGCTCATATGAATTTACACAGTTCACAAACCCAACACGTTTTTCACTATTAACTAAAGAGCATCTATGTAAGAGATGATGTGGTTTGTATCAGTTTCATAAGCAGAGTTGAACTAGATATGGTCCGTATGAGTAGGAAACACAATTCTTTTTTTCTGGGCATGCTCATGTTCCTTGGTGTATTGCAGACGCTGGAAAGAAGAGCATGCTTCTTCCATTAAAACGGGGTGTGTTTCATGGATGAGAACACTGGTCTGAATTTCCCTTCAGAAACTGAGTTTAACAAAAGGCTCTGTGTCTTCCTACAATCAAGAGTTCATTTCTGGTAAACCCAGTTATTTTTGGGCTCAAATGAATTTACAGAGTTAACGAAACCAACACGATTTTCACGATTAACTAAAGAAGCAATCTTCCTGTGGATATCGCTCTGTGTAAATAAGTTCTGATTGGCCAGTGGCCAGGCAAGGAGTATAGGCGGACAAGAGAGAAGCGAATTCCTGGGAAAGTAGAAAGGTTGGAGGGAGACCCGCCAAGCCGGCCGCCAATGAAGAAAGCAACATGTAAGACAATGGTAAGCCACAAGCCATGTGGCAAAGTAATAGATAAGGCAGAAATGGGTTAATTTAAGTAGAAGAAGTAGATAACAAGAAGCACTGTCAAGGCCATACAGTTTTCCTAAACAAAATGTAAGTCTCCTGTGTGCTTTCTTGTTGGGTCTGAGCGACTGTGGGACTGGCGGGTGAAGAGAGATTTGTCCTGACTGGGCCAGGCAGGAAAACTCAAACTAACAAATGGCGCCCAACGTGTTGGCAGAGTTTTCCTACCTAAAACCTGACAAAAAGATTCCTAAGGAAACGGAGCTAAACGCTTCCTAATTTGTCTCTCCACCAAAGTTAGCGGCAGTTCCTGCCGCGTTTGAGCTAGCTATGGACGGGTTCTGGTGTGCGTCTGACCTGCCAGTGGGCGGAATTAGGAGTCTATCAAGCGACATTCTCTTGCTGCATGGTGATTTAGTCCTTGGTAGTTTAAAAAAAAAAAGTTTCTGGGCTATGTGCTGCTTTAATAGACTGCTTTCTATAGTTTATGGTACAATGCTCCAGACCAGAGCTGGTGGTAAACTATCACCGCCATGTTGGGAAGCTTCGCGGTGGTGGAGCCAGCAGCTAATCGCGTTTCAAGTCTTTACACAGATGAACATTAACACAGAAATCTGTTTATGTTGTCTTTGGGGATTTTTTAACTAACAGACAATATTTGATCGTAAAAGCTGGGTTGAGTTAAACAAGTATGTAACTTTTAAAAGGTACTTAACTTAAATTTGGTATAAGGATATGTTGCTTTGGGAAAGGGTCTCTTGTTTTGTTTTCCACAGAAAACCAGAGGCGTGGATGTGTTCGCAGATAAGATACATCAGGTTTTGATCAGCCAAGACGCACCGTGAAGGTCTCCGATGCAACCGATGGCCCCAGATGACTCGACAACCAGACTGGTTTTCAGGCACCTGGCTCAGAGGTTCACCCTAATGGACTACTCCATAATCCTAACTTTCTTATGTGTCCCATAGAGATACAGCGCCCCCTCCAGCAGGAAGTAGTAGAGAAACTACGGCCCACATTCCCAAATTATCAAGCTGGCTTGGAGATGGAATTGGCTCAACTCCTCTCTAAACCCAAGACGTTTTTTAAAAGAAAAGGTTACGGTCTTGTGTCCAATCGGAGCTACTGGTGTGGGAACACGAGAAAACCATATTTTTTCTTTAAAGCAGGTTGATTTATAAATATGAAGATCTCTTTCTAAAGAAGAAAAGGGGATATGATACAGAATATAATAGGATGAAAGGGTAGACTAGGGACTTACTTCTAAAGAGCAAACACTTGTTTAAAATGTTTTGACATTGGTAAAATGGATTTGGTCTATCGATACAAACTTAAAGTTAATATTGTTAACTGTGTGTATATTTCCTACTCTTGTATTTAGGGTAATTAAATGTTTATATAGCGCATTTTAAACTTGGTCAATGATAATTAAAATATAGATTTGGATAATTAGTCATCTGTGATAATCATCTCAATAGCCATGTTAGTTAAGTCTTCTAGGTATAACACAGATATTTTCAGATAGATAGGTTAATCTTCAAATACTTCAAGCCTTACAGAAATATGGCATTTAAAATATTTTTAAAAATTTAGATTTTCTGGAGCAGTGCAGACATGTCTCGCCCTGGCATGCACCAATTTAACTTCAGAGAAGGAGGATGGGCACTGAAGACCATTCTTATTCATGAAAAAGAACATATCCTTCACCGTTGGCAAAAATAGCCATTTGGCAGAACGTTCTTGGCCCTGGACCTGCTTGTCGACTTTACATGCAGGACCCTCGAAAGGTGACCACTGAACTTTGCTTGGACAAAATGGCCTTCAGGTTTCTGCTTCGCAGGGAAAATGCCAACATTCTACAGGACAACTGAGAAAAAGTGAACCAAAGAGACTCTAGCCTGTGGGCTGAAGACAAATGCCCCAACTTTACAAGAAAACATTAGGTCTGACTGTCCAGGCTGCCAGCTGTCCTCTGTCTACCCTGAAGACTCCTGACAAAATGCTTAGCTCCTTCTCCCAGTTCTGAGGTAATATTATATCTTCTGAGGTCTTTGATGTGGGTTGAAGACTAGATAGTTAATAGATTGTCCTCAGTTATGAATTAAAGACAAGTTAGATATAAAAACCTTAGAACTCAAACATATAAGATAGATAGGATATCTTCTTTAAATATTGAACTGTAACTTTCTTGTTTGAATGATTTGTTTTGTTAATATGTAATTGTACTCTGTACAAAGTTAAAACACTTCCTTTAAAAAAAAAAGAAAGAAAAGGGGAAAGTGCTGTGGATATCCGACTCTGTGTAATAAAGTTCTGATTGGCCAGTGGCCAGGCGGAAGTAATAGGCGGTACAAGAGAGAAGAGAATTCTGGGAGTAGAAGGTTTGGAGGGAGACACCACCACCCGCCATGAGACAGCACATGAAGACACTGGTAAGCAGCAAGCCATGTGGCAAAGTATAGATAAGCAGAAAATGGGTTAATTAAGAATAGAAGCAGTAGATAACAAGAAGCCTGTCACGGCCATACAGTTTCTAACAAATTGTAAGTCCTCTGTGTGCCTTTTCTTGTGGGTTCTGCAGGTCTGTGGGACTGGCGGGTGAGAGAGATTGTCCTGACTGGGCCACGGCAGGAAAACTCCAATACAAGATCTATGTAAGAGATGATGTGGTTGTATCAGTTCTTAAGCAGAGTTGAACTAGATATGGTCGGTATGAGTAGTAACACAGTTCTTTTTTTCTGGCCATGCTCATGTTCTTGCTGTATTGCAGAAGCTCGAAAGAAGAGTATGCTTCTTGCATTAAAACAGACTGTGTTTCATGGATAAGAACACTCTTCTGAATTTCCCTTCAGAAATGGAGTTAAACCAAATGATCTGTGTCTTCCTACAAGCAAGAGTTCATTTCTGGTAAAGGCAGGGAATTTTCGGCTCATATGAATTTACACAGTTCACAAACCCAACACGTTTTTCACTATTAACTAAAGAGCATCTATGTAAGAGATGATGTGGTTTGTATCAGTTTCATAAGCCGAGTTGAACTAGATATGGTCCGTATGAGTAGGAAACACAATTCTTTTTTTCTGGGCATGCTCATGTTCCTTGGTGTATTGCAGACGCTGGAAAGAAGAGCATGCTTCTTCCATTAAAACGGGGTGTGTTTCATGGATGAGAACACTGGTCTGAATTTCCCTTCAGAAACTGAGTTTAACAAAAGGCTCTGTGTCTTCCTACAATCAAGAGTTCATTTCTGGTAAACCCAGTTATTTTTGGGCTCAAATGAATTTACAGAGTTCACGAAACCAACACGATTTTCACGATTAACTAAAGAGCATCTATGTAAGAGATGATGTGGTTTGTATCAGTTTCTTAAGCAGAGTTGAACTAGATATGGTCGGTATGAGTAGTAAACACAGTTCTTTTTTTCTGGCCATGCTCATGTTTCCTTGCTGTATTGCAGAAGCTCGAAAAGAAGAGCATGCTTCTTGCATTAAAACAGACTGTGTTTCATGGATAAGAACACTCTTCTGAATTTCCCTTCAGAAATGGAGTTAAACCAAATGATCTGTGTCTTCCTACAAGCAAGAGTTCATTTCTGGTAAAGGCAGGGAATTTTCGGCTCATATGAATTACACAGTTCACAACCCAACACGTTTTTCACTATTAACTAAAGAGCATCTATGTAAGAGATGATGTGGTTTGTATCAGTTTCATAAGCCGAGTTGAACTAGATATGGTCCGTATGAGTAGGAAACACAATTCTTTTTTTCTGGGCATGCTCATGTTCCTTGGTGTATTGCAGACGCTGGAAAGAAGAGCATGCTTCTTCCATTAAAACGGGGTGTGTTTCATGGATGAGAACACTGGTCTGAATTTCCCTTCAGAAACTGAGTTTAACAAAAGGCTCTGTGTCTTCCTACAATCAAGAGTTCATTTCTGGTAAACCCAGTTATTTTTGGGCTCAAATGAATTTACAGAGTTCACGAAACCAACACGATTTTCACGATTAACTAAAGAGCATCTATGTAAGAGATGATGTGGTTTGTATCAGTTTCTTAAGCAGAGTTGAACTAGATATGGTCGGTATGAGTAGTAAACACAGTTCTTTTTTTCTGGCCATGCTCATGTTTCTTGCTGTATTGCAGATGCTGGAAAAAGAGCATGCTTCTTGCGTTAAAACAGACTGTGTTTCATGGATAAGAACACTCTTCTGAATTTCCCTTCAGAAATGGAGTTAAACCAAATGATCTGTGTCTTCCTACAAGCAAGAGTTCATTTCTGGTAAAGGCAGGGAATTTTCGGCTCATATGAATTTACACAGTTCACAAACCCAACACGTTTTTCACTATTAACTAAAGAGCATCTATGTAAGAGATGATGTGGTTTGTATCAGTTTCATAAGCCGAGTTGAACTAGATATGGTCCGTATGAGTAGGAAACACAATTCTTTTTTTCTGGGCATGCTCATGTTCCTTGGTGTATTGCAGACGCTGGAAAGAAGAGCATGCTTCTTCCATTAAAACGGGGTGTGTTTCATGGATGAGAACACTGGTCTGAATTTCCCTTCAGAAACTGAGTTTAACAAAAGGCTCTGTGTCTTCCTACAATCAAGAGTTCATTTCTGGTAAACCCAGTTATTTTTGGGCTCAAATGAATTTACAGAGTTCACGAAACCAACACGATTTTCACGATTAACTAAAGAGCATCTATGTAAGAGATGATGTGGTTTGTATCAGTTTCTTAAGCAGAGTTGAACTAGATATGGTCGGTATGAGTAGTAAACACAGTTCTTTTTTTCTGGCCATGCTCATGTTTCCTTGCTGTATTGCAGATGCTCGAAAGAAGAGCATGCTTCTTGCATTAAAACAGACTGTGTTTCATGGATAAGAACACTCTTCTGAATTTCCCTTCAGAAATGGAGTTAAACCAAATGATCTGTGTCTTCCTACAAGCAAGAGTTCATTTCTGGTAAAGGCAGGGAATTTTCGGCTCATATGAATTTACACAGTTCACAAACCCAACACGTTTTTCACTATTAACTAAAGAGCATCTATGTAAGAGATGATGTGGTTTGTATCAGTTTCATAAGCCGAGTTGAACTAGATATGGTCCGTATGAGTAGGAAACACAATTCTTTTTTTCTGGGCATGGCTCATGTTCCTTGGTGTATTGCAGACGCTGGAAAGAAGAGCATGCTTCTTCCATTAAAACGGGGTGTGTTCATGGATGAGAACACTGGTCTGAATTTCCCTTCAGAAACTGAGTTTAACAAAAGGCTCTGTGTCTTCCCACAATCAAGAGTTCATTTCTGGTAAAACCCAGTTAATTTTTGGGCGCAAATGATTTACAGAGTTCACGAACAACCGATTTTCACAGATTAACATAAAGAGCATCCTGCCTGTGGATATCGTCCTGGTGTAAATAAAAGTTCTGCTTGCCGTGCGCCCAGGCAGGAAGTTAGGCGGGACAAGAGAGAAGAATTCTGGGAAGTAGGGTTGGGGAGACCGAGCCCAGCCGCGCGCCCCGCCCGCCACCGGCCGGCGGCCCCGCCGCCGGCGGCCGCGCCGCGCGCGGCCCCCCCCCCCCCGCCCGCGCCCCAGACGCCAACCGCGTAAGATGGCCGCGCGCCGCACCTGGCATGAAGAAGCACTAAGACACTGGCCAAGTAGTGGCAAGTATAGAGATAAGCGAAATGTGGTAATTTAAGATATGAAGAAGTGCTAACGAAAGCCTGACGGCCATAACAGTTTCTAAAAAAATGTAAGTCTCTGTGTGCTTTTCTTGGTTGGGTCTGAGCGACTGTGGGAACTGGGCGGGTGGAGAGAGATTTGTCCTGAACTGGGCCCAGGGCAGGAAACTCCACTACAAATGAAGCGCCCAACGTGTTGGCAAGAATTTTACACTAAACCTGAAACAAAAAGATTCTAAGAAAGGAGCTAAAAACGCTTCCTAATTGGTCCTTCTCTCAAGTTAGCCGGCAGCCTGCCGGTTTTGGCTACTATGAGGATTCCTGGCGTAGTGGGTACCGCATAGATGGAGAATTAGAAGTCTACAAGCGACACTCTTACTCTGCTGCATGGTGGTTTAGCCTTTTTGAGTAGTTTGTAAAAAAAAAAACAGTTTTCTGGGTATGTTGCTGCTTTAATAGAACTGCTTCTGATAGTTGATGGTAACACATGGCTCCAGACCCAGAGCTGGTGGGTAAACTATCACGCCATGTTGGGAGCTGAGGTGGGTGGAGCAGCAGCCAATCCGCGTTTCGTCTGTACCAAAGATGAACCTACACAGAGAATCTGGTTTATGTTGTCTTTGGGATTTAATTATATAAACTACAGAACAATATTTGATCATTGAAAAGCTGTTGAGTTAAAAGGTAATAGTAAATTTTAAAAGGTACCATTACATTCAAAATTATATAGGATATGTTTGCTTTGGAAGGAGTCCCTCTGCTTTGTTTCCCAACAGAAAACCAGAGGGCTGTGGATTTGTTCCAGATTAGTACATCAGGTTTGATCAGTCCAGCCAACCTGAAGGTCTCCGAATAGAACATGGCCCGCGATGATTCCCGACAACCAGAATGGTTTTCAAGGCAACCTGGCTCAGAGGTTCACCCTAATGGACTAACTCCATAATCCTAAAACCTTTCTTTGTGTCCACATAAGATACAGCGCCCCCCTCCAGCCGGAAGTAGTAAAGTAGAAACTACGCCCACGAATTTCCAAAATTAATAACGCTGGCTTTGGAGATGGAATTGGCTCACTCCCTTCTCTAACCCAGACGTATTTTTACAAAAAGGTTAAGAGATTCTTGTGTCCCAAATCAGAAGAGCCTCTGGTGTGGGACAGAGAACAAAACCAATATTTTTTTCTTTAAAAGCAGGTGATTATAAATATGCATCTCTTTCTAAGAAGAAAAGGGATATGAATCCAGTATAAATAGGATGAAAGGGTAGACTAAGGGAATTACTTCTAAAGAGCCACAACTTGTTTAAAATGTTTTTACATTGGTATGGATTTTGGTCTATCGATACAACTTAAAAGTTAATATTGTTATACTGTGTGTATATTTCTTACTCTTGTTTAGGTATTAATGTTTTATATAGCTCATTTTAAATTGTAATGGATAATTCAAAATAGATTGAAATAATTAGTCATCCTGTGATAACATACTCATAGCCATGTTAGTTAAGTCTTTCTAGGTAATACACAGAGATATTTCAGATAGATAGGTAATCTTCAATACTTCAAAGACCTACAGAATATGGCAATTTAAAATATTTTTAAAATTTAGATTTTCTGGACAGTGAGACATGTCTGCTCCTGGCTGCACCATTTACTTCAGAGGGAGGTGGGCACTGAAGACACATCTTATCTTCATGAAGACATATCTTACCTTGGCAATAGCCATTTTGCGCAAGCAACTGTTCTTGCCTTGGCCTGGCTTGATCGACTTTACATGCAAGGACCCATAGAAAGTGACCACTGGAATTTGCTTGACAAATGGTCCATCTCCAGGTTCACTGCTTCGGCAGAGGAAACTGCAAACAGTTCTACAGGACACTGAAGAAAAGTGACCAAGAGACCTCTAGCCCTGTGGGCCTGAAGACAAATGCCCCAACTTCATAGAAACATAGGTGACTGTCCAGGCTGCCAGCTGTCTCTGTCTACCCTGGCAAAGACTCCTGAAAAACTGCTTACTACCTTTACTCCCAGTTTCTCAGGTTAATTATTATATCCTTCTGAGGTCTTGATGTGGTTGAAAGACTAGATAGTTTATAATTTCCTCAGTTATGAATAAAAGACAAGTTAGATATAAACACCTTAGATCACAATATAAGATAGATAGGATATCTTCTTTAAATATTGTTAACTGGTAATTCTGTTTGATGATTGTTTTGTTTATATGTAATTGTCTATGTAAAAAGTTAACCTTCCTTTAAAAAAAAAGCAAGAAAAGGGGAAGTGCTGTTGTATCGCTCTGTGTAAATAAAGTTCTCGACATTGGCCCAGTGGCCAAGGCAGGAAAGTATAGGCGGGACAAGAGGAAGAGGAATTTCGGAAGTAGACAGGTTGGAGGAGACACCACCAAGCCGCCGCCAATGAAGAGCAACTGTAAAGACACCTGTAAGCCACAAGCGCCATGTGGCAAAGTATACGTAAAGCGAAATGGGTTGATTTAAAGATAGAAGAGTAGATAACAAGAAGCCTGTCACGGCCATACGTTTCTCAAAAATGTAAGTCTCTGTGTGCTTTCTTGTTTGGTTCTGAGCGAACTGTGGGGCTGGCGGTGAGAGATTTGTCCTGATGGGCACAGGCAGGAAAACTCCACAACTACAAGCAATCTAATGGTAAGAATGGATGTGGTTTGTATCAGTTTCTTAGGCAGAGTTGAACTAGATATGGTCCGGTATGAGTAGAAACCATTCTTTTTTTTCTGGGCATGCTCATGTTCCTTGCTGTATCTTGCAATTTCTGGCAAAAAGAGCATGCATCTTGCGTGTGGTGTATTGCAGACGCTGGAAAGAAGAGCAACTGCTTCCTTCGCATTTAAAACGGGGTTGTTTCATGGTCGAACACTGGTCTGAATTTCCTTCAGAAACTGAGTTTAAAAAAGGCTTCTGTGTCTTCCTACAATCAAGAGTTCATTTCTGGTAACCCGTTATTTTTTGGGCTCAAATGAATTACATAGTTCAGGAACCAACACGATTTTCGATTAACTAGAGCAATCTATGTAAGAGATGATGTGGTTTGTATCAGTTTCTTAAAGCAAGAGTTGAACTAATATGGTCGGTAAGAGTAAGTAAACACATGTTCCTTTTTTCTGGCCTGCTCATGTTTCTTGCTCTATTGCAGATGCTGGAAAAAACAGCATGCTTCTTTGCCGTTAACACAGACTGTGTTAAATGCGATGAGAACACTCTTTGGAATTCCCTTCAGAATGGAGTTAAACCAATGCTCCTGTTCTTCCTACAAGCAGAGTTCCATTTCTTGGTGAAAGGCAGCGAAATTTTTGGCTCATATGATTTTACATTCCAAATACAAACACGT
>NW_023411995.1:0-41087 GCF_903995425.1 Onychomys torridus
CCATGGTGTTTATGCTAATATAATATAGTTATGGAAGGAGTAGGTAAAGCTCCTGATATCGGCATGTGTCTAATTTTCCTCAGATGCCACCCTCTGTGTGCAGTGCTAATTGTGGTCCTGGATTCAGAAAATTCTTACAGGAGGGATTTGCAGCCTGCTGTTTTGATTGCATTCCCTGCCCAGAAAACGAAGTTTCTAATGAGACAAGTGAGTGTTTGCTGCTAAGATAATTCTTTCACATAGATCATCTTCTCCCAAACACACTGGGATAATAAAGGTTCTAAAAAGACCACTGCATAAATAAACGATATCACTTTCTCAAGTTAGTGCTTATGGGATTATGTTCATTAACAATGTTCCTTTATGTATGCAATGTTATGCCATGACATACATCTTTAACTCATTGAAAATCCATTGTAGGTGATGTTTTCTCAAAGAAACAGTTTTTATAATAAAACTATAATGTGATGGAATTCTACACAGTGTCTTAACTAGTGACTAATCTTCTCTGGAACTACATGTAGATTAGATTTCAGTCATAAATTTTAATAATATTTTTTCTATTCCATGTCTGTATGTGTCTTTACATAGGATTATATGTTTCACATACATGCAGGAAATCAATGGAGAACAGACTAGGGTATCAGATACATTGAGCTCTTTCATGTGAGTATTAGAAACTAGATCGAAGTCCTCTCCAAGATTAATGAATAGTGGAAATAATTACTTGTAAAGTTATAAGAAAATTATCAGTATGATAAAGATGATTTCAAGCAATATACATAGAGCCCCATTTTCAAGCTTCAGTGTGATTTGAAATCTAGGGAATTGTGGATAAGTGTTGGCACATAATGTAGAGTCCCATAGTCAATTTGTTTATATACAGCACAAAGTTAATAATGTCAAAAAGTAGAAGATTAAAATGGTTTTATATGAATGCAACTAGCCACAGTTATTTCAAAGATTGTTGTCAGCTACACAGCCTATATTTGTCAAATGGTTATTTGTTTAGTGTTGGTTACGTAAAAATGGCAGATATATAGGTTTTCTTTCATTTTGCCTGTCATCCTATATAATAAAAGACCTTAAAGGACATTTATGGCCATTAAGGTGTTTCAGAAATTATATCACTTGCTACTAAATCTGCCGATGAATTCATCACTAGTACCCATGTATCAGGAAGAGGTTTCCAACCCCTAGAGGTTGTGTTCTGATCTCTATGCACTCACAAATAAAACATACTCCAAATTAACAACACAACCTATAATGAAACTGTTTTAAATATAAAAACATATAAGAGTAAAGGGTATTTACAACAATGAATACAACAACTAGCCAGAAATTTTTATTATTTCTTTAATTATGTATATGTATGTGAGATGGGTGGTTATGTGTACACAATTGCAGGTGCATGTGAGAGGCATCCAAGGGCCCCTTAGCATTACAGCCAATTGTGAGACACCCAAGATATGCTGTTGGAACTTAATACAGTTCTTCTGCAAGAGCAGTATATTCTCCTCACAATGGAGACACCTTTCCATTCCACTAAACAAATTAACCTATTACATGGGTCCATAAATGCATTGTTCAAAAAAAAAAAGACTTAAAGCCTAGAAGCATGTCATCAATCTATTCAATTATTTGATGACTCAGAGCAAATATAGTCTTATTTCATAAACTTTCCATGGTAGATATTCCAACATATGGATGGGGTACTATTCCTCAAAGCAAACCATCTGTACTATCACTCTTGTTTGAATGTTTTACTTTTATTTAGATCATGGAGTAATATCAGTATCTACTTCACACTTGAGTACACTCACATAGTCTGGGTCTCACAATGATAGAAATTAGTGAAGGAGGAAAGAGGTTGTCAATTCCCAAAGGTGATGGAATCAAGAGGTAAGACTTTTAAATAAGTATGTACAGAGGTCTCTATCTTCAAGATAGGGTTACTCCTTCTTATGAACAAGACTCATGGTTAAAGCATTATTAATGGCAAATGAGAACACAACTGAGGACATATTTATTAAATTTTTTTCATTTTAAATCATAAAATTTATATTTATGTAGCATTCTCTCATTCTCATCCTCATTTTTTTCCTCATATAAACCCTTCATTCTTGCATTTGATGTCTGTTGTTATTTTTACATGTAGATACACATATACATATACAAACACACACACACACACACACACACACACACACTCACACACACACACAACTTACTGATTCTGAAGGGACTCTAATGAGGCTGATTAAGGCAAATATGGTTCTAGCAAGTCCTGCACTTCTCCCCCATTCCTTTTGCCATGGTAAGATCCATTAGATTCCAGTGATAGTTTGAATGAAATTGGCCCCATCAGAGGGTGTGGTCTTGTTGGAGAAGGTGTAGTCTTATTGGAGGAAGTGTGTCACTGTGGATGCAGACTTCAAGGCCCTTTAAAATCTTAAGCCATACACAAAGAGACAGCTATCTTTATGCTGCCTATCAATCAAAATATGTGAAATGCTCAGCTTCTCCTTCAGCACTGTATCTGCCTGAATAGCAACATGCCCCACCATTATAATAACTGACTTAACCTCTGAAGTATAAGCTACTCATTTAAATGTTTTCCTTCAAAAGAACTACTGTGTCTTGTATAATATTTGTAGGAATAGACTTAATATTATACATCCCGGGAGCTCAGGAGAGAAAAGTGTGAATGGTGAGAACTATTTTTGGGAAATAGAATCTCAGTACCCTGAGGTATTAGTCCAGTTATTTTTTCTTCCCAATCTTCTTCTCCATACTCCATACCCTGGGAGTCCCAGTATACTTACAAATAGTAGTCCCTTGGCTTCCAGGCATCCACAGTCAAATGGAGGGGTGATAAGAATCATATAGAGGGGTAGTAATTGTTAATTATCATTTGCAACCCAAAAGGGAAGTAACTAATGGGGAAATGAATTAACTAAAGGCTAAATTCAGTTAATATCTAAGAAGAAGGATCTTATGTGCTCAATTATAATCTTAAACATGATTGGTAGAAAATGTTAAGAATCTATAAGTTGTTAGGTCAATGGGAGAAAACAAAACTGCTTCCTTTGTTCCTGAGGCTCCTATCTGGCCAAGCTATCTGCCATTTTTGTCTGCAGGGTGGGAGAAAGTGAGATCAGTCACTAGGCAACCTGTTTACAGCTAGATGCCCCTGGTGATAGTTAAAGGGAGATCTGGAACTAGAGGTAAGTTTTGGGAAAGCAGGTAGTTAAGCTTATTTGGCACATCTGCCAGGCCTTCTCAAACAGCTAGTCTGTACCATTAAGTCTCTTCTTAGAGGGTACAGAGGTATCCCAGATAAGGTACTTTATTCACTCTGTGGATGGAAGTGGCCGGAGGCTGCCAATGACTATAATTACAATGAAGCTTCAACTGGTGTTCTGACTGTGCATAGCTGTCAGCGCACAAGGTTATCTAAATATTTCTAGAAGTGATTAGGTAAGGAGTTAGAGAGCTATAAAGTTAGGAAGGCTCTAAGAAAGGGAGGGTCTGAGCTAAATTGTGTGAAGCTACTATTTAAGATCCACCAGACCTAGGCAGTGTTTCTGTGTGGAATTTACCTTAATTCAGGAGACATAGTAATATGTGGTGGTTTGGACTGTTGTTCCTATTAGTCCTTCAGTGTGGTTAAGGGGGATATCTGATTCCAGTGCTGAATGGGAAGAAATGGATGGTTTGGGGGATGCCTTTCTGGGGATTTTCTTCAGATACCTTGAATGTATATGTCCAAAGAGTGGTCAGGTCACACTGTTAGCAATTCTTAGGGAACAAATAATTGGGAAAACTAGGAAAGCACACATGATTCTCACAACAGAAGACATCTGATATATAACAACCCAAATAACAACAAATACTCCTTGGAATTTGGCTTTCTCTGAAGGAATTCCTTGATCCCTTCAGGTGGTAGCTTTGCCATTACCAGCTGAGTTCTTATAATATATTCCTGTGGCCCATAGCAACTGAGGTCATGGCTCACTTTATAGCAACAGAAATGAGGCTATATTCCTAAAGAGAGCCACCAGGGTCTATTCCTTTCTTTGGCCACTTTCTCCTCCTGAGGCTGACTGCCAAGGTCCAGCTTCCAAAGTATTGAATTACAATTATCAAAAACACCCTTGTGGCTCATTTAATTAACATATCCAAATTAAACACTTAATTAATATATCAAAATTAAATACTTCATCCTAACACGGGGTTCCCAGTTTTCCTTTATACACTGCCATTTTCCTAAAGGCCACATCTCTGTCCTCTCTGTTCAGAGGCAGTTTTTTGTCCTCTCTGCCCAAAAACCCCTTCCTCAACTCTCTTGTTGCTTAATCCTTCTCTGTCATTCATTCTCTATCTCATGATTTTGTTTCCTATTTCCTGGCTATTGACCTCTGGTGCAAATAAATATATTTCATGTTGAGAACTTGGTCTTGACATGTCATGTGCAGACTCCAAGGGTCCCTACTGATTTCCTCTATGTCAATAGGTTTAGGCTGTTAAATTGATACTAGAAAGTGTACCACAGGACATGTCCAAATAGAAAACACAGTCTCCATCCATTACAAGAACAGCTGTCATAAAACAGACAGAAAGACATCAGGAGGCACTACAACCCTGTAATCTAAGACTTTACAATACACATTGTGCAAAAAATGGTTAATGACTTTACCCTCTGAAAATTTACCAGTTGATGTCCGTTCATCATAGCATTCAGAATGTACTGAAGTTACACGTGCTTTCTGATAATATAGCAAATGGTATCACCAACACAGGGAAATAGACAACATAATGATTGCTCGATTTAAATCTTCATAAAACATTGAATGAGTATTTTGAAATGGAAGCATTGTTATGCAGCAATGTACTTTAATTATATCATCAGAAATAAATGAAGATATTGCAATACTTCTTCAACAGACTTAATTGAAATATCCTCTCAATAAATCACTGAAGCTGAATTAATCATAGTTTTCTCTCTCCATCAGATGTGGATAAATGTGTGAGGTGTCCAGAGGACCAGTATGCCAACAGAGAGCAGGACCAGTGTATTCAGAAAGCCGTGATCTTTCTGAAATACAAAGATCCCTTGGGGATGGCTCTAGCCTTAATGGCCCTGTGCTTCTCTGCATTCACAGTTCTGGTGCTTGGGATCTTTGTCAAGCACCATGACACTCCCCTTGTGAGGGCCAACAACCGGAATCTTAGTTACATATTGCTCATCTCACTCATGTTTTGTTTCTTGTGCCCCTTGCTCTTCATTGGTCAACCCAGCTCAGCTACCTGTGTCCTGCAGCAAATCACATTTGGAGTTGTATTCACTGTGGCTGTTTCCACTGTGTTGGCCAAAACAGTGACTGTGCTGCTGGCCTTCATAGTCACTGCCCCTGGAAGGATGAGATACTTTCTGGTTTTAGGGGCACCCAACTACATCATAGCCATCTGTACCCTCATCCAAATTATTCTCTGTGCAATTTGGCTTCGAGTTTCTCCTCCCTCTATTGACATTGACAAACACTCAGAGCATGGCCAAATCATCATTGTGTGTGACAAGGGCTCAGTTACTGCATTTTACTGTGTCTTGGGGTACCATGGTTCCCTTGCCTTAGGGAGCTTCATTTTGGCTTTCTTGGCAAGGAATCTCCCTGACAATTTCAATGAAGCCAAGTTGCTAACCTTCAGCATGCTGTTGTTCTGCAGTGTCTGGGTTACTTTTCTCCCTGTCTACCACAGCACCAAGGGCAAGGTCATGGTTGTTGTGGAGGTCTTCTCCATCTTGGTCTCCAGTGCAGGTCTGCTGGGATGTATCTTTATCCCCAAGTGCTACATAATTTTGTTTAAACCGGAGAGAAATTCTCTTCAAAAGATAAGGGAGAAAACATCTTCCTCAACACCCATGTCATAAACTGTTACTGATAACACAAGTATTGGTGCAGAACCACCTATTCTGATGCAATGCAAAATGTATGCATTAGCTAGTGACTCTCCTTGTCTCTTCTAAAGATGATGTGAAGAAATACCATGTATACTAATTTTCTGTACATTGTGGCCTATAATCTTTCACAATTCTTATTTTACAAGACTTGGTTCTTGGATATTAATGCATGTGGGATGTGTTCTCTTCTTTCTCTAATGAAAAGTAAGACTTGAAATAAAAAAAAATTCTTTTGACATATGAGTGAATGTGTGACATGGAATGTAAGAGAATACAGAAAGTTTGTGGTTGATTGAATGAATGTTTTCAGATGATGAACCTGATTTTCCCCTTGCAGAAGAAGACAGTAGAATCCTGTTGCATCCTGGGAGTTAGAAGAGTAAAACTTAAAATGCAGAAAGATGTTTTGTTAAATAGCTAGAAAGAATATAGTGAAATGTGGAGAGCGATCTCAGCATTAACAGTCATGTATGGCTTTCTCTGAGGAGATGGGGTCACTAACCAATCCACACATCTTACAGTTCACTGCTAACTATTCACAATAGATCTAATGGATCAGATTCCCTCTTCTGTCTTCCAAAAACACCTACACACAGATGTGAATAAAATAACACACTCAAGAAGCATACACACATAATTGAAATTAAATGAATGTTTTCAGTTGAAATTTACATAGCACTATAGGGCAACACTTGTTTTCTTTCCCCCACATTCATTGAAAATAGATTTTCTTTCACAAAATGTCCCCTGATTATGTTTCCACTTCTCACTGCTCCTCCCCACATCCCTTCCTATCTGAATCTACCCCATTCCTATCACTCATTGGAAAACTGTCAGGGTTCTTTGGGATAATAATAAAATATATTAAGATAAAAACTATCTTATCTAACACATTGGATTTGGTCTAAATGGGCATATAGAAGGAAAAGAACCCAAAGAAAGCACGGAAGTCTGCCCCATGTGTGTTTTCATATTCAGGGATTCCATAAAAATCTTACAATTATATATATATATATATATATATATATATATATATATATATATATATATACACACACACATACATATATATGTGTATATATGTATGTATATGTATATATATGTGTGTATATGTATATATACGTGTGTGTTTATATATACATGTTTATATATATTTATAATCATTCATATATATATATACCCTCTCTTCATATGCTTCCATGCTATTCTCTGTGGCTTGTTAGGAGATATGTGAAGGAGACGGTCCTTTTAAATTTAGATTTATTTTTCTCACTCTAATGTCTGTCTTTTTATTTCTGTATTCATTCCTGTCTATTGTAGAAGCAAGATTATCTAATAATGATTGAACAAGGCCTTGTTCTAAGAGTATAACACAATGCAATTACGAGACATTTTATTACCTTTTTTAAAGACATTTTTAAAATTTCATTTATTATGAATTGTTCTGCCTGAATGTATGCCTGAAGGCCAGTAGAGGATGCCAGATCTCACAGGTGGCTGTGAGCCGCCATGTGGTGCTGGGAATTGAACTCAGTTCAATGAAAGCAGCAGATCAACTTCTGCATTTTTACTCTGTTGTGAAGGTGAACTTGTGAAGGTCTTATTAATGGGTCCTTGACAGCAGTCCGTGGAGGACAACCTACAATCCTGGCCACAGCCTGTATTGTTTGGTGATTCCCATGGAATACCTTTAGGCAACAACTTAATTAGATGTGACACAATTCATTTTGTGAAGAAATGGCATTTGGGTCTCTTTCTCCCCTATTATTTAGTGAATTTATTTATATCCCCTTTAGACATGTATAGAATTTAGAAAGCTTCTACTGTGTTAGGTTTATTCAATACTCAAGTGGCCTTTAATTTTAGCCATCTTTTGACATTTCCTCACTCTTCCTTCTTGCCATCCCTATCCCCATTTGATCTTCAAAATATTTTAATATGTAATTTCATGGAGGCTGAATATTCTTTTTTTTTGTTTTTGTTTTTTTTGGTTTTCGAGACAGGCTTTCTCTGTGTATTTTTGCACCTTTCCTGGGACTCACTTGGTAGCCCAGGCTGGCCTCAAACTCACAGAGATCCACCTGGCTCTGCCTCCAAGGGGTGATATTAAAGGCGTGCACCACCACCACCTGGCAGAACATTCTTAAGTATTGTTCAGCCATGTGTGTTTCATCTTCTGACAATGCTTAGTTCTGTACATTTTCTAAACTGACCTAACTTTTCTCTTCTTCCAGTTTTACATTCTTTTAAATATACTAACACTTTATTGCCACTCCCCAAAAAGTATTTGTTAAACTGCTGTGTCTTTTCCTTTGGTGTTATTTAAATCTATGTCAGTGCTAAGCTAACTATAGCTGTGAAATCTAATTATGGGTTTTCTACTCCATTGAAATATTTGTACACTGTAGTGTCAGTATTATGATCCTCTGTGACTATGTCAGGTGTGTGTAATGGAACATATTTATTAAGATATCTCCAGCCTTATTCTTTTTGTTGTCAATTGTTTGATCCATCCAGAGTCTGTTTGTCTATTTGAATTTTAGGATTTTTTCATAGTCCCATTTTTCTTTATATTATGATGGAATTTTGATGAACATTGTGTAGAATGTCAGCATATTATTCATTATATATGCAATTATTATTTGCACAACATTAATTATCAATCCAGAAGTATATGAGATAGATTCCAACTTTCAGTGTCGGTTTCTTTCCTTGGTGTTAAAAATGTTCACCATGAAGATGCTTAATATCTTTGGTGATGTTTATTCCCGATTATTTGAAGTTTTAGAGGTTACTGCAATGGATTTGCTTCCATTGTTAAAATAAAACATGACCCCATAAATTTATAGCTTCATTAGCTACATGTGACTGAATTTTTCTCTCTGTCCTTCTGGCCCTATGCATTCAAGCCATCTTATGCTCTGTTTCATTGAGATAGTGTTCCAGTCCCTAACAGCTGAACATATACCTCCTAAAAAGACAAATTTGGAGACAAAATTTGAGTGACATTATTGTAACATCCCCCTTGTGTCTACTAAATATTCAAAGAGAATGTGATTTATTCATAATTGTAATTTTGGTTTTCGCTCTTTAGAGAAGTTTGCCAACAATTCACTTCATGGTTTCACCTGAATTTCCTGTTCTCTCCTGCAGCTGTTTCAGTTCTCTATCCTGCAACGTGGTTTATTCCAGCAGGCATTTGATTTAATTCCTCTGACAAGTGGGTCTCTTCTACGATGCCTGGAAAGGCCTGAATTAAATTTGTCATGGGGCCTTACCTTAGCTCACCAACTCAGCAGCTTGCAAATACCAGTTACTTCCTGTCTGCCCACATCACAATTGCCTTGTTGTTCTGCCATCTGTTTTGCTCTCTCCACCCAGCTTCATCACTACCACTTCCTGCCCAGTTTTGTCACTTCCTGTCTGTCTGTACCTATCTCCAGACCTCCATGGTTAACTTCATTTGGAATTTAAGGCATGTGCTGCTACACCTGGCTCTGTTTCCAGCATGACCTTGAACACACAGAGATCCTGCCTGCTAAGTGATTGGATTGAAGTCATATGCTAACCTTACATTACTTCTCTGTAGTGGCTGGCTTTTTCCTCTGTTCTCTAGGCTAGCTGTTTTCATTTATTAAAGCACAAATAAAATATCACCACATTACAGCACAAATAAAGATCACCACAGACATATGCGGGATAGTGCTATGCATGCTGGATAGATTCAGTGTAGCCTGTAGTGGCTGCAAACTATTAGAGTTTGGGGCTCAACATTCATAGACCTTTTGGAAGAACAAGATGTCCCATGATCACAGTAGGACCTTAGGTGTGATAGCCCAACTATGTGAGTATAGATGGATTTATGAATTCTATCAAATGTCTCTTTTTAGAAAGTGTGAATTTTAAGGGGTTTTGTAGGAAACACTGACTTCAAAGTCACAACAAATTCCAGGGTAAGTTCTGTCTATAGTGTGTTTTATTTTAGGAGCTGTCTCCAGTTATTAAGTTATGTGAGTCAGCAAGCAACAAAGCAGCCAATCAGAAAAAGACTACTAGCGTATATTGTGATATAACCAAGGAAATAGAATACAAGTTAACAACTATTTTATTATTAAATGATACAGTGAATGAGAGGGAGGTAAATAACAAGAGTGGGTACTCCTTTAACAAAATAAATGCCAAGCTTACATCTGGATATTTAATATCTAGGCTCAGGTGCAGCTAGTCTCAAGTAAGGATTTTTGTCTCAGCAATCTTTGGTGTATACAAACTGCCTCCTCTCTGATTATCCTGGTTGTAATTCTCTCCATACTCCAAAACATTCTTTATTGGAGATGGTGTCTTCACCAATCAGTTCAGTTTGGCATCAATGTGCACATAAACCACCAAACATTGGGAGGTAAAGAAAGGAGGACAATGCCATAAATGACAGCAATTAATTTTGATACCACAGGTCTTGGACTGCAATTTCCATGGTCATAATATAGATGAGGTGCCCATCTGATTTTGAATGAAAAACTGAGGTAAATGACAGAGTTGCATAGCAGATGAGAACCTTCAGTTTCCTAATCTGAACATAAGTTTAAAATTGCCTTGCAGAGGGAAGTCACTAAAAGACTCATCCTGACAGATGTACACTTGTTTGTGTCAATGTGTCTTTCTGATTCTACATAACACCTGTCCTCCATGATGTCAATGATATTCATCAAGTCTTAGCTTGTGGCAAAGTTCCAAGCTATTTTGTTTCTGAGGCATCAAAGTATATAGAAACCACATGTTTTAGACACCTTAGTGAAGTCCTATGCTCTGAATTTCTTTCTCAGAACCTAAGAGCAACCTACTCCTGTTCATGAGAAACAATGACAAAGTCTGGTCTTCAGGTCATAGACAAACCGCTGAAAACATTGAGGGCAGAATTCTGTTCCAAAGGACACTTTCTTGGGCTGTCTCTTGGATCTGAGTATGTCCATGAGATCAGGACATAGTCTGGCAAATTTGTCAACTAGGATACCACCCCTTTCAGCATAGCATTCCAGTGGAGCAGGGTAGAACTCCTCAGTCAACTTGCTTAGGTTGGTCATGCTTTGGAGAATTTTCCTCAGGATAGGCATGGATAGGTCATTGTCATATAAATTGACCCTGGTTAGCTGGAGGCATTGGTTCAGGGCTGGCCGGAGGGCACTGAGATGAGAGTCTCCCATCCTGCAGTGCTCTAACTCCAGGCTCTGCAAAGTGTCACCTACATTCTTGAGGAGAAAAAGCAGATGTGATGGACATAAGTTAAATAATGCTACACCAAAGAGGTTCAGGTTCTTCAAGTGGAAAAATCTCCGGCACTGGGATACTTGTTTCAAGTCTGACTGGGAGACCTGGCAGAGACTGATGGAAAGAGTCTCCAAAGGGCTCTTCACGCTTCTAGGGAAAAAAAAAAACAAGAGATTGGTTCCGTCACATGATATGGGAATGCATTTTAATATAATCCATCATAAAGGGAAGTCAGGAAAGGTATTCAAACTTGGCAGCAGCCTGGAAGCAAGATTAATACAGAGAGGCCCTGAAGAAATGATGCTTATGAGTTGGCTCTCCATATGCTGCTAACCCTGCCTTCTTAGAGAACACAGGACAACTAGCCCAGGAATGGCCCCATCACAGTAGATTGTGACTTCCAAAATTAGTCCCCAATTACAAGAAAAAGTCTTTAGGATTGACAATTCTCGTAAGGACACAACCAAGGAAGTATAGTCACAAATATTTCAAGTGACCTCTTGGCACGTGCTCTGCAGAATTCAATGGAGTCCTACCACCTCAAAATAGCCTATGTCCATGATCTCAGTGCATCAATCCCTAAAAATGATCAGCAGCCCATTGCCTCCAATTTCCTATCTACTGAGCCCAAAGCTATCCTCAAAGCATCCTTTCATCCATGGGGAGATATAAATGGACAATGGTTGTACCTAAAATCTTTGACTAGGACAGCTATAAGGACAGCGATCCCCATGTCAAGGGCAGACCTTTACTCCAGGCACCAAAACTGAAGTTCCAGAAATTTCTGTGTCTATGATGTTCTTCACAAATCTTTCCACTGAGACCTCCACTCTATAGTCATAAACTTTCCAGCCTAAAATCTGCAGTCTTATTCAATAATTAAGTTTCTACCTACTTATAACTTTTAAGGTTGTTGTTTAGGTTGATTGGAATAGATCCACCCAAGGGGTGGGGAGACAGACTACGCTAATGATCAGGGTCTCATTCACTGGAAAAATCCACATGTGCCGCGGACTGGATCTCAGCTAGATCACCAGACCGAGGGAGAAAGGGGTGAAGGTACTCAGGATAAGTGGGATTCGGCAAGTGACAGACAGCCACAGACATGAGAGTATGTTGTGAAGCTGCTGCAATTTTACTCAGACCAAGCAGTGAATTTTATACAGTTACTTGAGGAAACACGGCAATCGGCCAGTAGGGTGATAGACATAGAATCAACAATGTAGTCACACAATTTTCTCAGAATGATTAACAGATCTCATGAGTATAGCCTTTACTTTTTCTTTTGTGGTTCCTCATCCAGACAGAGAACATTACGGCCCTAGCTGTAGTTTTCCTTCTACATCTTTGTTCTGTATCAAAATTAAACCCTTTCCATCATTGTTCTAACCATGGTTTCATTTGTGTGAAAATATTTTAACCTTTGCCTGTGGGTGAGAAGGCACCAGGGGGGTCGGTACATAGGTAATCTTTCCATGAACTGTAACTATGCCATTCTGTTTTCATACCATTATGATTCACACATCGGTTCCCATGTACATCATAAGCTCCCGTAAAAGGTAATGGTTCTAAATAATTATTATAGCTAAGATTAAAGTTAGGGGGTTGCCACCATCGACCCTTGATGAGAAACTCTATTTGTCCCTGAATAATTCTTGTAGGAATGGCTAGTTCCTGTAACTGCTTCCTCGCAGCTGCTGTCGGCTGCGCGTGTGGATTGCCTATGAGTGCCTGAACCTTTACTTTCATTCTCTCTTCGCTAGAGTCTTCGTCCTTCTGAATCATAAGTTCTTTCTGCTCTAAATCATTCATGAATTCCTCCAAACTTTAGGGACCCTCTTGAACTGTTGGCCTAAGAGCTCGAATCATAGGTGGGGGTATTGAAGCCACTTTTGAGGAATCATTACTCTCTTTATGGGGCACATCAGGAACATTAATAGTTAACTTCTTGGAATTAATACACAAGGAAACAACAATAATTACAGCTGCAAAGAGAAGAAGGCAGAGTGCCAGCCAGCCTCTGCAAGCAGATCTGTGTGGTTCCGTGTAGCCTGGCACCTTGATTCGGGCAGATTGATGAGGGGTCACTGGGGGCATAGACCCGAGGGCCGCGAGCCCCCCTTTCCCATGTAACTACCTTATCCAAGGCATTTGTCACGCAGGCGACACCATCATGGGCGTGGCAGTTCCCCCTTTTTTGTTTTTAAGGCGGAAGGCATAGAGGTCCTCAAGCACACTGCCTAGAGATCTGGTTATTGTCCTGAAGAGACAAGGGAAAATCATGATAACACAAACTACAATTAAGGCAAGAATGCCTATGAAAATAAAATATTGAATCCAATCTAAGGTATTCATGGCCTTAAGGTCTTCTTGCAATCCTTGTGCTAAGACATTCAATGAGCCAGCTTGTATACGAGCTTGGCTCATGGCCGATATGTCCTTTTGAATGGCTTCTAAGTCATGAGTAATGGAAGAATCCTTCCATACCCCCAACAAATGATGCTTAACTTTATCCCAATTCTCAGAGGAATTGTAAGGAAGTAGAGTCACACAAATAGCCTTGTATTCTTGATGACATCTAGTTTCCATAAGTTTCTTAATATTGGTAACATCTTGTCCTAAGGCTAACACTACTTCCTCTAATATATTAATCTTTGCCTCTAATTTCTTGTCAATAATTGTTTGTTCAGATAATACAAAGGAAATATTCTTATTTAAATCATTCACAAATTGAGCTGTATGAATCTCTTGAACCAGGGCGGTGGTAGCAATGGAAAAGGTAGTAATAATAGATATTAATGCTGCTATCCCTAATATCAATGCTGCAACAAATCTTCTCTGCCTTATTAATTCATGAAGCTGTCTAAGTACCTGTAAAGCTGAATTATCATACCAAGTCATGTTATGTAATTGCACAGGCATCATTATAAAAGGTGGTCTTTTCACAATCATCATAATCTGCATTCTTTGTCTTTCCCTTGGTGAAATACAATTAGTGATAATGCATCCAAAGCAAGTTACATGATATGAGTTAGACCCAAGAGCAGAGATATTTACATGTGCAGCAGAGCCTAGCAGCAGAGCAAAAGGATAGGAAATACACTCTCTAACCGCAATGGGAGATGAGGTAGTTTCTTTGGGTCTTTTCTGAGACACTGGGCCTGAAGCAGCAACAAGCTGAAACAAGTCTGGATGTTTTTTCATGTTTCTGGAGGGGGTTCTAGTGACTCACACCGGCTCAACATACCCTGGTGAAAACCACCTAGTGATTTTTTCACCATGGCCCACAAATGTGTAATTATTAAACTTATCCTTATGCTTTGAGAGATAATCTTCATACATCTTCTCTCCAGAAGAGGCGGAAAAATCCCAAATAAGCAATTTAGACAGTAAAGGATTATAGGAGGAGGCTGCGTGAGGAAACCCACAATGCAACCAAGTAGGAAAAGCAGTAATACCATCATCCCAAAATTCTTATCCTGATATTTAGTGATACAGGAATCAAGAGGCATAAAATTGACAGACTTAAAAGTTTCATTCATAGCGGGATGTCCCAGAGTAAGCAATTGAGTCTCCCAGATCCGTCTAGGATCTCCTTTCTTACTGGTAGAGCTGGGGGCATCAGTTAAAAAGGTTCTGTAGCTGGTGGAGAGACACCCAGGAGGAGCTACTCCTTGCAGGGCGAAGAAAATTGGTAATGAATCTGAGCTTCCTGTAAAGTTTATAAATGAGGATGCGCTTGCCCTTTCATCTGAATCTTGGAACCCTCTGATGATTTCTGTCTGATTGCTCAATACCTTATAAGTCTCATCATCCAACCACCCCGCTACATGTAGAAGGGGAGGACGAGGAACATAAGCCCAATAAGTAGAAGGGCTGGTAGAGGCCGTAGTAGGCCCGACAGCAATCAAGGACAACATGGCTACAAATAGCATTTCTAAAGGAGGGTTAGAACATTGTTGTGAGGCAAGTGCTTTTGTTTCATTTGCTAGATGTTTCAGCTGGGTCCATGTTGGAAGCTTCTGCGGCTTCAGGGTCAGCTTCTTCATTTCCTGAGTCAGCTGGGCCGTCGCTAACTTCTCCTTTCGCTTTTGCAGTTTTCTGAGGCGAAGGCATGATGAGCCTGTCTGGAATCCACATGGGTGATTCTGCATCCTGTGGAAAGATACAAGCATACCCTCGTCCCGATGTTATCAGAGGGTCGGGTCCTTTCCAGGATCCTGAAAGTAAGTCTCTCCACAGAACTCGTGGCAATGGTGATGCCATCTCTTTTACTGCCCAATGCTTAAGAGCAGAGGAATTATTATTTGAGTCCATGTTCAAATGATTTAATACAAATAGAGAATGACTTAAAACATGATGGGGGGACATATATGAGTTAGCATTCTGCAATCTTTCTACTTGTAATTTTAATGTCTGATGAGTTCTTTCTATGATGGCCTGCCCCTGTGGGTTATAGGGAATCCCTGTCGTGTGACTAATTCCCCATTGCACTAAAAATACCTCAAAAGGTTTTGAGGTGTAGGCAGGTCAATTGTCTGTTTTGTATGCATGGATTTCCCCATGATCATGAAACATTGTACCAGATGCTGAATCACATCTTTTACTGCTTCTCCTGATCTGGCAGACACATGGACAAAATGAGAAAACATATCTACTGTTACATGAACATACTTCATCTTCCCAAAGGAAGGAATATGGGTTACGTCCATCTGCCATAATGCAAGAGGCTTCAATCCCCTAGGATTAACCCCCATTTTTAGACTCTGATTTTGTGGAGGGCAATGAGCGCACTCCTTAACTATATGTCTAGCTTGCTCTCTGAAGTTATCTGAAAAGCTTGCTTTAATGCATTAGCATTCTGATGATGCAGAGCATGACTTTCTTGTGCCTCCTGTACTGTAAGGAGATTAATTCTAGTTAATAAGTCAGCCATGCGATTACCATGGCTCAGGGGTCCTGGTAACCCTGTATGGCCCCTAATATGTCCTATGAAAAGTTTCTCTGTCCTTTACCATAACAGAGCTTGCAGTTCCTTAAGCAGAGGCTTAATAGTAGAAGAACCTGTTAAACTCGCTGTTTCTATGGCGGGAAATAAATTAACCACATACTTTGAGTCTGTATAAAGGTTAAGGGTCTGGGGAAAATGTCTAAGTGCAAGCAGAACTGCACGTATTTCCGCTTGTTGAGCTGTTGTCTGCGGTACAATTTCTATTAAAGGTTCTTTCCCTTCCGAGTATACCGCAGATCTCCCATTTGCTGACCCATCTGTAAAAACCACAATACCCTCTGCTAGGGGTTGAGAAACACATATCTTTGGAAATATAAGAGGAACTTCTTTTATGAATTCAATAAGAGGGTCTTTGGGGTAATGAAAGGTGATTTGTCCTAGGTATCCCATTAAGGAGAGACACCAATCTTCTGATTCTTGTAATAAGAGTTCCAATTGTTCTTTAGTATATGGTATAATTACAAGGGCCAGTTCCTTGCCAAACAATTCTCTAGACCTAATTCTGCCCTTATATATAAGTTGTGCACAAAGGGAGGGATAAGATGTAAGTACCTTCTTATGTGTGTGTGGAAGATGTAGCCACTCCAATACACCTTCCTGCCATAAGCAATCTGTTGGAGTATAATCTGTGGCAAAAATAATTAAATACCATGGAGCCAAATAGTCTATTTGATGTACTTTAGCTCTTTCTAAAGCCTGTTCTATATGTTTTAAAGCCTGTAAGGCTTCAGGAGTTAAGTGTCTTATTGACTTTGGGTGAGCTTCTCCATGTAATATTTGATACAGGGGGCTTAATTGTCCTGTTGTGATGTCTAAATATTTTCTTACCCAATTTATATTTCCTAACAATTTTTGAAAATCATTGAGGGTCTTCAATTTATCTACTCTGATAGATGCCTTTTGTGTTGTTATATAATTATCCCCTATCCATTGTCCCAGATAACTAAGTGGCCTATTTTTCTGATTTTTTTCTGGAGCTACAACAAGGCCATAAGCTGTTAAACTACTAATTGTCTCTTTGAGAATTTTTTCTGTTGTATCTTTATTTTCATGAGCCAATAATATATCATCCATATAATGAATGATATATGCAGAGGGAAAAGTTTTTCTTATTGGTAAAAGGGCCATATCCACAAAGTTTTGACATAATGAAGGACTGTTCTTCATTCCCTGGGGTAATACTTTCCAATGAAATCATCTATAGGGTCTCTTAAAATTAACTGAGGGTATGCTAAAGGCAAATCTAGGGCAATCCTGAGGCTGTAATCTTATTGTAAAAAAGCAGTCTTGTAAATCAATGACTATAATGTGCCAGTCCTTCGGTATGGCCACAGGAGATGGGAGTCCTGGTTGTAGGGCCCCCATATCCTCCATTGTAGCATTTACTGCTCTTAAATCTTGTAGTAGTCTCCATTTTCCGGATTTCTTTTTTATGACAAATACAGGAGTATTCCATGGGCTATTAGATTCTTCTATATGCCCTTTCTCCAATTGTTCTGATACCAGCTCTTCTAATGCCTGTATTTTTTCTTGTGTCAGGGGCCACTGACTAACCCATACAGGCTGATCAGACTTCCACTGTATAGAGTCTGCATAGAGATCCTTTGCAGTGGCCCCTATGTAAAATGCTGTTCCAGCTCAGAACTTCCTGTCACTAAATGCACATCAAGTGACTCCATTAAGTCTCTTCCCCATAGGGTAAATGGTAGAGAGGGTAGCACATAAGGTTGTATAAATCCTTCTTTACTGTCTGTTTGCCATTTTAAGAGCTTTGAACTCTGCATTACTCCAGAAGCCATTCCTAATCCCATGAGGGAGGATCCTGTTCTGTGTGTTGGCCAAGAGGAAGGCCAATCCTTTCCTGCTATGCAGGTTCTGTCAGCACCTGTGTCCAAGAGTCCTTGGAAGCTCTTCGCATCCAGGGTGATTGTCTTAAAGGGTCGTTGTCCTAAATCTTGCATCCAATTGACTCCTTCTATGGAGTCTGAGGAGCCAAACTGTCCTGACGCCCTATGGCTTTTCATAATAGGGTTAGGCATTTTTATGTAGGGGAGTAGAACAACCTGTGCGCTTCTCTGTCCCTTGTGAAATTGAATGGTTTCTTTTAAGGGCCTGACCATCACTTTTATGGTGCCTAAGGTATCTGCATCTAGCACTCCAGGGAGGACTTCAAAGTTGGCAGCAGTATTAGAACTTCTCCCCAAAATCAGTCCTACCGTTTGTGGTGGCAGGGTCCCTGTAATTTTTGTATCTATGACTGTTACCCCATCCCATAGGGACAGGAGCAAGTCCTGAGGACATGATATATCTAATCCAGCACTCTCTGGAGTAGCTCTAGGCAGGTTATGGACAGTGAATTCTGGCACAGCAGGGTTTAACCCTGGTGTTAACTGTACTTCCTTTGGGACATTCCCCTTTTCTTTCTCGGGGCTAAGGGGAAGCCCCGAAACTAGTTTTTTGTCTGACTGTCAGGCTTAAGGGGGACTCCCCCTTTAGTAAATTTTGACTTACATTCATTTCTCCAGTGCTTCCCTTTTCTACATCGTGAGCAAATGCCAGGAGGAGCTCTTCCTCCTCTATTCTCAGCATTCGGGCATTCCTTTTGCATATGCCCTGATTTTCCACACTTATAACAGGTCAGGGAGCTATCAGCCCCTCCGCTACTTATTTTCTTAACATAGGCGCTAAACCGTTGTCCTTTCATTGCTGTAGCGTAGGCCATTCCTTGCACTACGGCTGGTGAGGCATCCATGCATGCTTTTATATAATCCTGCAATGAGCCTGTCTTCCTGATGGGCCTAGTTAAGTCTTTACAAAGGGCATTGGCACTTTCCCAGGCTAACTGTTTCAGAAGCATGTCCGTCCCCTCTGAAGGGAGAAGCATTCTATGTATTGCTTCCTCAAGTCTAGATATAAAGGCTTGATATGTTTCTTCATTGCCTTGAATAATCCCTGATAACACCATGCCCTTTGTCCCGGGAGGCGGAATGCGATGCCAAGCAGTGACTGCATTGCTAGTAATAGCCTCCAAGACATCACGAGGCAAGGCAGACTGAGACTGAGGTGTTCCATATTTACCTGTCCCTAGTAACATATCCATGGTAGGTTTGGTGCCTTTCTTCTTAGTCATAGTTATTATTGTTTCTTTTGATCTGTCCTCATAATCAGTCCTCCAGAGAATATAATCCCCAGGAGACAATACAGCCCTAGCGGTGTGATGCCAATCATAGGATGTTAGCCACAAGCTAGCAACCATATCCACCACTTGTATGGTATATGGAGCTGAAGGGCCCACGGACTTAACGGTGGCCTGTAATTCTTTTAACGTTTTCAATGGTAGCGGTTCCCACTGTGGCTCCTCTCCATCAAAAGCCTCTGCAACCGGCAGGGCGAAGGTAGTATCCCCCGTCCTGTGTGCCTCATCCATCGCTCCCCGAAAACCAAAGGGAGGCATGGGTGGTCTTTTCCTAGGCGCGGGCAAAGTCCTAGGCCCTGTTTTAACAGGGAAAGCTGTCATAGGAGGGTATTGCTGATGATCCCTAAAGTCATCCTCCAGATCTTGCTTAGCCATTTCCTCGGCTAAGTCCCAATCATCTCCATCCTCATCATCCTCTATTCCAGCCCCAAGGACAGTTCTCTTGCTATTAGTGGTGCCATACTGCTTAGGCGGCTTATCACCCTTGCGGGAGGCTGATTCTTCCTCCAGTCCCTCTAAGTCAGAAGCTCTTGATAAGATCTCTCTGATTTGTAACCAGAGGGAGTAAGCACATGCAGGCAATTTTTCTTCTCCCTTTTCTTTTGCATGACTGTGCATAGCCTTTCCTACCTTCCTCCATTCCGTCAGTGTCAGGCTGCCATCCTCTGTGAGCCAGGGACATAATTCCTTTACGAGTTTAAGGAATTCTGCCAAAGCCTCCAGTGTTACTTTCAAGCCCTTTTCTGCCAACATATGCCTTATCACAGATGCAAATAACTTGTCCTCCTTAGAGAGGTGCTGCCCCATGCTTACCTTCTGGATTACCTGTGCTTAATCGGTGAGCCTTTACCGGCGGGTCTGCAGAACCCTGACAGGAGCCGATCCCTACTTATGAATAAAAGAGAGAAAGGGGGAGAGAAATTACCTGTCCTTCAAGTCCCTGTTCCGGCGCCACCTGCCGCGGACTGGATCTCAGCTAGACCACCAGACCGAGGGAGAAAGGGGTGAAGGTACTCAGGATAAGTGGGATTTGGTGAGTGACAGAAAGCCACAGACACAAGAGTATGCTGTGAAGCTGCTGCAATTTTACTCAGACCAAGCAGTGAATTTTATACAGTTACTTGAGGAAACACGGCAATCGGCCAGTAGGGTGATAGACATAGAATCAACAATGTAGTCACACAATTTTCTCAGAATGATTAACAGATCTCATGAGTATAGCCTTTACTTTTTCTTTTGTGGTTCCTCATCCAGACAGAGAACATTACAGCCCTAGCTGTAGTTTTCCTTCTACATCTTTGTTCTGTATCAAAACTAAACCCTTTCCATCATTGTTCTAACCATGGTTTCATTTGTGTGAAAATATTGTAACCTTTGCCTGTGGGTGAGAAGGCACCAGGGGGGTCGGTACCTAGCTAATCTTTCCATGAACTGTAACTATGCCATTCTGTTTTCATACCATTATGATTCACACATCGGTTCCCATGTACGTCATAAGCTCCCGTAAAAGGTAATGGTTCTAAATAATTATTATAGCTAAGATTAAAGTTAGGGGGTTGCCACCATCGACCCTTGATGAGAAACTCTATTTGTCCCTGAATAATTCTTGTAGGAATGGCTAGTTCCTGTAACTGCTTCCTCGCAGCTGCTGTCAGCTGCTCATGTGGATTGCCTATGAGTGCCTGAATCTTTACTTTCATTCTCTCTTCTCTAGAGTCTTCGTAATTCTGAATCATAAGTTCTTTCTGCTCTAAATCATTCATGAATTCCTCCAAACTTTAGGGACCCTCTTGAACTGTTGGCCTAAGAGCTCGAATCATAGGTGGGGGTATTAAAGTCACTTTTGAGGAATCATTACTCTCTTTATGGGGCACATCAGGAACATTAAGAGTTAACTTCTTGGAATTAACACACAAGGAAACAACAATAATTACAGCTGCAAAGAGAAGAAGGCAGAGTGCCAGCCAGCCTCTGCAAGCAGATCTGCGTGGTTCCGTGTAGCCTGGCACCTTGATTCGGGCAGATTGATGAGGGGTCACCTGGGGCATAGACCCGAGCGCCGCGAGCCCCCCTTTCCCACATAACTACCTTATCCAAGGTATTTGTCACGCAGGCAGCACCGTCATGGGCGTGGCACACATGCACTCAGTTCTTTTAGTTATCCATTCCTGTACTAATTTTGTAATTTTTGAGACGATCTTTCACATTGTACCTATGATTCGTTAGAACTCAGTGTTGCCAAGACTGGGCTCAATCTGAGAGCAGTCATCTAGCAGTCTTCTCAAAATGCCATGTGCTTTTGTGTGAGCTGCTACATCCAAGTGAGAATTACTCATATGTCAACACCATAGTTCTTAGAGTATGTTGTTGGTTCTGAGGTGAAAAAGACGGTTGGTTGTGAGAGAACTGAAATGAGAGACCAGAATGTCATTGTTAATAAAATAGTGTGCTCTGATCTCCATCATGAACCTATTCTGGAGTTTAAGAGCTGTGCTGGATCCTTCATCAGGCACCTGCTGGATTAGCTATTCAGGAGACAGAGGCAGGAGAATGGTGTGGGCTCAATCATTCTGTGACAGAGATATTGGGAATGTTGACCAGATGAAACAGCTTTTCTTATGCATGAGAATATCTATTTTAGCTGGATTCAGGATGATACTTAAAAGTGTGCTGCACCCTAATAAATTTATCTGTGGTCAGAGAACAGAACAGCCATGATGTTAAACATAGAGTTGTGTGGTGGAGGCACTCAGGAGGCAGAATCAGGTGAATATCTGTTTGTTCAAGGCCAGCCTGCCTACAGAGTGAGTTCCAGGAAAGGCACAATGCTACACAGAGAAAGAAACACTGTCTCCACCAACAAAAAACAAAATACAAAAACAAAAACAGAAGTATGTTTCCAGTCTGAGGAAACACATCAGCTGAGAAATTGTCAAGGTGAGAAGGCTGTGGCTTGTTCTGCTTCTATCATCACTCAGCTTTTACTCCGGCCCTTCCACCATCTAAAGCACATCCCAACATTTTTGTTGAGGGGAAAGTTGTCTGGGTACTTTTATGTAAGATCTCTGTAGTCATACCCCTCCTCAAAAACAAACCACTGCACTTTGACTCCAGGTCATTTTAAGTAGTTCATAAGCTACTTGGTTAGTTTATTGATGTAATTTGGTTTTTTAAGGGTGGTTTGGAAGTCAGTATGTAGCCCCACCTGACTGAAGACTTTCTATCCACATGCCTCAGAAATTGAGATACAGCCATCATAAACAGGTTTCTCTCTTTAACTATAGGTCATAATATGGGGCCCAAACTATCCTTTAACTAACTCTGCAGACCAGTTCTCCTGCTGGAGCTTCTCACTGCCTGAAACTACTGATGTGAGCCTAGGAGAAATTGTTGACAATCTATTATTTCTTAAATTTACCAGTCTATGTTTTCCTGAGGCATAGTCTCCTTTGTTTCAGGATAGCCTGCATCTCCCTAAGTTATCTGTGTAGCCCTCATTCTTTATACATGTCTACCTTAAAATGGTAAAAACAAAAATGGAGTAATGAACCAAACAAGGTGTTATACTGAAGCAGGGAGGAGAAGCCAAGGGAAGAAAGACAGGAACTTGCAGCATGCCTCAGTTTATTTAGGAAGTATACTATGTTTCAGATGGAATCAACTAATCACACACTCTGGAGGATGCAAAAAAAAGTAGTAGGATCTAAGGCTAACATCAGGAGAGGAAAGGAAACTTCCAAAGTTTGAAATTTGTATGTGTATAAGAGGAAAAGCCTGTGTGGGGTTATAAAATGAAGCTCGCAGCATTGTGGGTGAACAGAAAATTAGCTGAGAGAAGGAAGTTGGGGGGTGGGTCAGTGAATAAGAACAGAGTATATGATACATGTGTGTGAAAATACCATAATGAAATCTGTCTTTTATGTTACTTCACATGTTAAAGCTTATTGCCCGAAGTGCAGATTTGTTTTAAATTTTCATTTATTTTATTTAAATGTATGAGCGTTGTATGTATGCGTGTAACAGATCTGCAACACTTGGAGCTTGATGCCCATGGAGACAGGGAGAATGCAATGGATCATCGGACACTGGAAGTAGAGACCTTTGGAGACTGGAAACCCATCATTGTTCCTCTGAAAGACCAGCAAGTGCTGTGAATCACTGAAATATTTCTATAGTTGCTTATTTCACATGATTTTTATTAAACATAAATATGTTTTTAATTGCTGATTTTGAGTGTACGTTCATGTGAGCATCCATGATACACACATAGAAGTTAGAGGACTACCTATAGAGTGAGTGATATCCTTCCAAGATTGAAGTGTACACATGACAAAGACGCAGGCAGCAATTTTACCTGATAAGGATGCAAAAAAGCTGATTATGTGTTTTGTTAGTTTCATTCTTTAAAGCCAGGTGTTCAATGCCTGAAGATGATCCAAGTAAATGGGAGGATGAAGGCAAGTGTTTATTGGCAACTGAATCCACTCAATACAGATCAATATGGGCAGTATCATTAGAACAAGCCTCAAGCTGTTTGGTGTTGACACTGCACTCAGGAGGCAGAGTCAGGCAGAACTCAGTGAGTTTGAGGCCATCCTGGTCTACAGAGTGAGTTCCAGGACAGCCACCAAAAGTACAAGAACAAACTGTCTTGAAAAAAATAAAACCACAAGTCTCAATTAGGTTGAGAAAGCTAGGATGAAGCTGGTTTGATACATTTCTTTGCAGAATGCACCTGGCCTTTGGATAAATGCCAAGCAACACATGAAACTGATTGTCCAGCAAGCCTGTAATTTCACCACTGTGAGGCTCAGGGATGACAAAATACTATGCACTGAATCTATGCCTGGGTAATGTGGTCATGCCTAGCCTGGGTGAGGAAGACACAAAACTGAGAAAAAAAATTAGAGATACATTTTGCAATTGCAAATTGCTGACTTTGCTTCTGTAAACTTGCTTGCCTTAGACACAGACCCATCCCATTCCTGAAATACAGTAAAAAGTTTCAGAGTCCAGATGCCGGCCTTGGGACATGGTCTGTAAGGCTCTGTTTAAAAATTCCCCAAATGGGATCCAAGATAAGGACCATCTGGCAAGCCCAGCAAACTAGGTCAAATGTCAACCAATCACAAGCCTGTAACTATGTGAACTCTCCTCCAGAGTAACCACTCCCCATAGATCTCCCCTGAGCCAACCAGTTTACCAGGGGATTGTTACAAAATTTCCCGCGTAGCAAAATGATTGTTGAAATATATGATGATTTTTAAATTGGGCCAAACTGGGGGAATCTGGTATCTTATGCTAATTTTTTAGCTTCTGCCTTTAAAAATGCTTTTAACCCCTGCTTGTGGCTCTCTGACTGACTGGGGCAGAGAGTCAGCTCACACCAGCGCTAAATAAATTCCTCTTGCTAGTTTCATCTTCTGGTTTGTAATCTTGGTTTCTGGGGTGCCCTCCCACAGAGGAAAGTATTCCAGGGGTCTGTGGTCTTTCAAAGCAAAATGAGAAAGGAGATTGTTAGCAATTCATTGGGTAACATCCTCCCTTCTTCAACAAGTTGAGATTCATCCCATTATCAAAAAGAAGTTTGTAGTGCTGGGGAGATGACTCAGCATTTAAGAGCACTGGCTGTTCTTCCAGAGGTCCTGAGTTCAATTCTCAGCAACCATATGGTGGCTCAGAACCATCTGTAATGAAATCTGGTGCCCTCTTCTGGCTGCAAACATGCAAGTAGGCAGAATACTGTGTACATAATAAATAAATAAATCTTTAAAAAAAACAAAGTTTTTCTTCTGTACAGGAAGTTTGGGAGCCTTGTCGTGCTTGTTGCTTTTTTTTTCTCTTTAAAGTTTTATTAAAAACCATTTCTTGTTCTTTAAGTAAAGAACATTATGCAAGGAAAATACATTGTGAAATAACCAGAGATATGTTTGTTTGTTCCATTCAGGAAAAATATGTTCATCCTAGGAGGAAGGGAGGCAATATAGGAAGTAGTCCCTGGAGTCTTTCTTATTTATTTATTTTTTGTGGTTGTTATTTATTTCAGAAAAGCCCTCAGCCCTCCAGGGAGCCTCTAAATCATAGTCCTAAAATGCAGGACATACAGTTCCTTAACAGACAGCCCAGGGGACAGCAAATGGCAGAATTTCTGAATCCATTCATTCAGTTTTTCTCTCCTACCAAGAGACTCTTCCAAGTGGGGACTGGCAAGTCACTCATTCAGAGATAAGATGATGTCATCTTCCAAATCAGAGTTGTCTGAGCTGTCCTCTAACAGGATCACTTCCACTTCCTTCTCTGCATCAGAGTCTTCATCTTCCCCCTCCTCTTCCTCCTCTGGAAGGCTTGCAAGCTCTTCATCAGAGGGAGAGAAGTCATTGTCCCCACCTTCTGCTGTTATCTCACTGTGGTTAGCATCCTCTCATTCTGCCTCCAGCCACTAGTCAGTGTCAAGTTCCTCTACATCATCAGTGTCATCACATCATCATCATCATCTTCTTCATCCTCCTCCTCTTCCTCATGTTCTTCCTCTTTTGAATACTCTTCTTCATCTTCTTCTTCTGCCAGATGCTGCCTGCCCAATTCATAGATCCTTAATACTGTGTCCATGTTCAGGGCATCCATACTCTCTTGGTTCTCAATGACAGCCAAGGTACCTGTGATAATACAGGGCGCTGAGGAAACACCCACAGGATATCTAGAGTTGTTGATGGAAGGATATCATATGTGCACCCTTTTACCCCTCAGCTATAGATAGGCAATCTGATGTCATCATGTCCTTTATTGGGCAATCAGCCCCAGACTTTTGGACTAAGTTATAGTGGTTGGAGGGGCTTCAGGGTTACACCTTGCATGATTTAGCCAAGGAAGTGGAAAAGATTTTAATAAAATGGAGACACAGGAAGAAAAGGAAGAAAGACTGGGTAAGGAGCAGGAGGACAGAGAGGACAAGTGAGACAAGAGGCGTACTAAGGAGCTAAGTAAAATTTTTGCCACCGTAGTGTGACATCCAGAAGAGAGAGGAGCTAGGTTTGGTAGGGGCCTGGGAGATGATAACAGACCTCAAGTGAGCCGCGACCAGTGTGTGTATTGTAAGGAAATAGGACACTGGGACAGGGACTGCCCTAAAAATAAGAGACAGGCAAGAGGACCCCAAAAGCCAGCACAAGTATTGCCCCTACAGGATGATGAAGACTAGGACAGTCAGGGCCAGGAGCCCCCTCCCTGAGCCCCGGATAACCTTTCAAGTGGGGGGGCAGCCAGTAACCTTCCTGGTTGACACAGGTGCCCGACAGGTGCCCAACATTCGGTCCTAACCCAATCAAGAGGTCCCTTGAGTTCTAAGACATCCTGGGTACAGGGGCCACTGGAGGAAAACTGTACCAATCGATGACTGAGCAGAAAGTACACCTTGGGACGGTGTTAGTCACTCACTCGTTCCTCCTAGTTCCAGACTGCCCCTATGCATTGTTGGGGAGAGACCTCTCCTCAAAAGTAGGAGCCCAGATTTACTTCCAAGAAAAAGGGGCCTCCATTAGGGGACCCCAAGGGCAGCCCCTCCAAGTCCTAACTCTGCGCCTGGAGGATGAACATCAATTACATGAAAGCCCTAGGTCAGCCCAGATCAACCCCCAATGTTTATCAGATTTTCCCCAGGCTTGGGCGGAGACTGTGGGAATGGGACTGGCTGTGAACCAGCCTCCCATGATCATTGGACTTAAGCCTTCAGCTACCCCGGTGATGATACGTCAGTATCCACTAAGCAGGGAAACCAAAAATGGAATTAGGCCATATATATATAAAGAGTGCTACAATTGGGCATCCTAAATCCATGCCAGTCCCCATGGAACACCCCGTTATTGTCTGTCAAATAGCCTGGGATGGGGGCCTATCGTCAGGTACTAGACTTAAGAGAAGTAAACTGGAGGGTAGAGGACATACATCCTATGGTGACCAATCCCTACAACTTGCTAAGTATGCTGTCCCCGAGTAACACATGGTATACAGTGATAGATTTAAAAGATGCTTTCTTCTGCATGAGACTAAGCCCTCAGAGTCAGTCAATCTTTGCTTTTGAATGGAAAGATCCAGAATCAGGTTTTTCAGGACAGCTCACATTGACGACATTACCTTAAGGATTCAAAAACTCCCCGACCCTGTTTGACAAGGGTCTACATCAGGACCTGGCTGATTTCAGAGTCAGCCATCCTCAGTTCACTCTTCTGCAATATGTAGATGACCTGTTCCTAGCAGCCGAGACTCGAGATGACTGTCTAAAAGGTACCGGGGCCCTTTTAAAAAGGCTAGGGGAATTAGGGTATAGGACCTCAGCTAAAAAGGCCCAAATTTGTGTCAAACAAGTGACCTACCTGGGCTATAAGCTGGAAGGAGGACAGAGGTGGCTAACAGAGGGTCAGAAACAAGCCATCACCTAGATCCCACCACCCACAAGCACAAGAGTCCTGAACGAGTTCTTGGGAAGCGTTGGATTTTGTTGCTTATGGATACCAGGATTTGCTGAGCTGACAGCCCCTCTGTATCCCCTTACCAAGGCCAATGCCCCATTCCAGTGGGAAAGAGAGCAACAACAGGCTTTTGATCAAATTAAAAAGGCCTTATTATCAGCTCTGCCTTTGGGCCTCCTGGATGGGACCAGGCCATTCACTTTGTATGTAGATGAACGACAGGGAATTGCAAAAGGAGTTTTAACCCAAAATTAGGGCCCTGGAAAAGACCAGTGGCCTACTTTTCAAAGAAACTGGACAATGAGGCATCCGGATGGCCCCCATGTCTCTGTATCATTGCAGCTGTGGCCATGTTGGTAAAAGACTCTGATAAGCTAACCTTGGGACAGCCCTTAACAGAGACGGCCCCCCATACCATAGAGACAGTTATTCAACAGCCCCCTGACAGATGACTCTCAAATGCTCGGATCACCCATTACCAGACAATGCTATTAAAACCTGACAGGATTCGGTTCCAGGACGTGGTCTCTCTCAAACCAGAGACACTATTTTCGTACTTGGACCCTCACCTCTCCATTGAACATGATTGTCAACAAATCCTGGCACAAGTGCAAGGGACCCATGAGGACTTGACCGACCAACCTCTGCCAGTTGCTGAACATACCTGGTACACGGATGGAAGCAGTTTCGTGCATAATGGTGAGCAAAAGTCGAGGGCAGCAGTGGTAGATGGGACCACAGTCATCTGGGCATCGGCCCTAGAGACTGGAACCTCAGCACAGAGGGCTGAACTCATTGCCCTGACGCAGGTGTTGACAAAGGCCCAGAAAAAACGTCAACATTTACAAAGACAGCCTGTATGCTTTTGCTACTGTACATGTCCATGGAGAGATTTATAGAAGGCAAGGCCTGTTAATCTCGGCAGGAAAAGACATTAAAAACAAAAAAGAAATCCTAGACCTCCTACAGGCCCTCTTCCTACCTAAAAAGGTGAGCATTATCCATTGTCCGGGTCACCAGGTGGGGAGGGACCCTGTAGCAGTAGGAAACAGGATGGTGGATGAAACTGCTAGGAAGATAGCCTTACAAAACCAAACCCTTGCCTTAACCACATCCCGAGATCGACAGCCAAGCAAACAGCCTCTTTTCCAGTATCCAGATCAGGACATAGAGACGGCCAAAGAGTTAAAGGCAACCTTTAATGACTCAACCGGAACTTGGGAATACAAAAATAAAACTATACTGACCCAAAAGAATGCAAGGAGACTGGTTACATACCTGCACAGCTGGACTCACTTGGGTTATAAAAAGTTAGAGACTCTTACAGGAGAGAGGAACAGTTTCATTACATCCCAGATTTATCGGGCATAATTAAACAAGTTGTAGACTCTTGTATTCCCTGTGCCAAGGTCAGTGCAGGCCAGTTTCAGGTACCCGCTGGAGTCAGGATGAGAGGAGAATGACCCGGCACCAACTGGGAGATCGATTTCACCGAGATCAGGCCTGGTAAATACGGAGTTAAATATCTCCTAGTCTTTGTAGATACTTTCTCCGGCTGGACAGAAGCCTTCCCCACCAAACAAAAAACAGCACATGTGGTGGTCAAGAAGATTTTAGAAGAGATCTTTCCTCAATTTGGGCTCCCTAAGGTAATACGGTCAGATAATGGCCCTGCTTTCATCTCTCAGGTAAGTCAGATGGTGGCCAAGCTTTTGGGGATAAATTGGAAATTACATTGCATTTGCAGACCCCAAAGTTCAGGACAGGTAGAGCGAATGAACAGAATGATTAAAGAGACCTTAACTAAATTAGCCCTAGAAACTGGCACTAAAGACTGGGTCCAACTCCTTCCCATGGCCCTGTTTACAGCTCGAAACACTCCAGTGAGCCATGGACTGACTACCTATGAAACCCTATATGGGGGACCCCCTCCTATAGCAGATTTCTTTGACCCTGCCATTGATTCCTTTGTAAATACCCAAAGTTTGCAGGAGTGGCTGCAAGCCCTACAACTCATCCAGAGACAGGTGTGGAAGCCCTTGGCCGCCTTCTATACAGTTGGGAGCTCCACTGTCCCACACCCCTTCCAGATCGGCAACGAAGTGTATGTGAGGAGACACCAATCCAGGACCCTCGAGCCTTGTTGGAAGGGCCCATACACTGTGCTGCTGACCACCCCCACAGCAGTAAAGGTCGACGGCCTCGCTGCCTGGATCCATGCCTCCCATCTTAAGTCAGCACCCCAGCCGGGACAGGACTGGAAATTGGAAAAGACTAATAATCACCTTAAACTTTGAGTGCACCGAGTTGGTATTGTTTCTCCTACTGGTACTTTTACCCTGTAACCTAGGAGCTAGCTCAGCAGCTAATCCACACTCCCCCCAACACCTGGTTATGGAAGTAATCACTGCTACTGGAAAGGTCATCTGGTTAACTGAAGGCGACCACACCCCCAGAACCTGGTTGCCCACCCTAACACCTGACCTCTGCCAAGTATTCATGGGGCTGGACACCTGGGATATCTCAGAACAAAAAAATGCCCAAACAATTTATAATGGAGAATAAAAATAGGACCTCCCCCTTGGTATGGGTGCTCAAACCCACAGGCCCACGCCGAACTCTGTGGTCTGGAGTTCTACGTCTTTCCTACAGATAGGAGAAATAGAAAACAAGTTTTAAAATGTGGAGGGCCTGAATCCCTATACTGTGCCAAATGGGGATGTGAGACTACTGGGGAGGCCTACTGGGGACCATCTTCCAGTCATGATTGTCTCAGGTCAAAAAGGGCTCTGGGCGGATTGCTCAAAACAAGCTCTCTGCAACCCCTTGTCCATCACCTTTACAGAACCAGGGAAATGAGTTGAAAAACTAGCCCAGTGGCAAAAAGCTCAGACTTGGGGGTTACGCCTCTACAAGGAGGGAAATGATGATGGCCTCTGGTTTAAGATCACCCTCCTCCAAAAACCCATCTCATCCAATGATGGCAGGACCCAACCCTGTCCTTTGTCCCCAACCTCGGGTACCCCAAGCCCCGCCACCCAAGAATATAACCACACCCCCACAACTTCAGGAGACCACCCTCCCCCTCCATCAACAACCATGGGGACGACCCTGATGCCCCCCTTATACAACCTGATTAAGGGAGTCTACTCTGCCCTTAACTCCACCAAAAGTGACCTCACTCAGTCCTGTTGGCTCTGTCTTTCTGAGGGACCCCCTTATTATGAGGGAACAGCCTACAATGATACCTACAACAACACTGACTCATGCTCCTGGGGAAGGCAGGATGCCAGCAAACTGTGTCTGAGGTATCAGGACAGGGACTATGTCTTGGTACACCACCCCCTGAAAAGAGCCAGCTCTGTGCCCGCACAGAAACGTTTACAGCTATTACAGGCAAATACTTAGCACCCTCAGACAGGGGATGGTGGGCTTGTAACACCAGTTTAACCCCTTGTGTCTCACCAATGCTGATAAAAACAGACTGGTTTCTGCATTCTAGTGTATCTGTACCCTCGGGTTATATACCATGACTGCCCATCTTTTATAGAACAGATGGAGGGCCTGACCCACTGATACATAAGGAAACATGTCACCATGACCTTAGCAGTCCTCATGGGATTGGGAAGAGTAGTGCGCATAGCAGGGGGAGGGAATGGCAAGTGCTGCTTATGTGCAAGGGTATCAGCACATGGAACAGCTAAAGGCTGCTATAGCAGAGGATTTGAGGGCGCTAGAGGCTTCCATCTCTGCATTAGAAACCTCCCTCACGTCCCTGTCAGAGGTTGTGCTCCAAAATCGAAGAGGTCTAGACTTGGTTTTCATTAGAGATGGAGGATTATGTGCGGCCCTAAAGGAAGAATGTTGCTTCTATGCGGACCACACAGGGATAGTGCATGACTCCATGGCCAGGCTTCATAAGCAACTGGAGGAGCGAAAATGGGAAAAGGGCGCCAGAGCTAGTTGGTTTGAAAATTGGTGGTCCAAATCCCCCTGGCTCACCACATTGTTGTCTGCGTTAGCAGGGCCCATCATCATCCTACTTTTGCTTCTTCCTTTTGGCCCCTATATTCTTAATATGCTGCTACAGTTTATATTCGAGAGGCTGTCCATTACACAGTCTATGGTATTAACCCAACAGTACCAAGCATTGAGAACGACTGACACTCCACAAGATAATATACAGACACCCTAAATTTTAAGATTAAAATTAGTCCAAAGAAAAACGAGGGAATAAGAAAAAAAGAGATGTATTTTGCAATTGCAAATTGCTGACTTTGCTTCTGTAAACTTGCTTGCATTAGACAATGGGAGCCTTGTGGTGCTTGTTGATTTCTTTTCTTTTTAAAGTTTTATTAAAAACCATTTCTTGTTCTTTAAGTAAAGAACATTATACAAAGAAAATACATTGTCAAATACCCAGAGATATGTTTGTTTGTTCCCTTAAGGAAAAATATGTCCTTCCTAGGAGGAGGGTAGGCAAAAATGGAAGTAGTCCCTGGAGTCTTTCTTATTTATTTATTTATTTATTTATTTTTGGTTGTTATTGTTTTCAGAAAAGCCCTCAGCCCTCCAGGGAGACTCTAAATCACAGTCCTCAAATGCAGGACATACATTTCCTTAACAGACAGCCCAGGGGACAGCAAATGGCAGAATTTCTGAATCCATTCACTCAGTTTTTCTCTCCTACCAAGAGACTCTTCCAAGTGGGGACTGGCAAGTCACTCATTCAGAGATAAGATGATGTCATTTTCCAAATTAGAGTTGTCTGAGCTGTCCTCTAATAGGATCACTTCCACTTCCTCCTCTGCATCAGAATCTTCATCTTTCCCCTCCTCTCTCTCCTCTGGAAGGCTTGCAAGCTCCTCATCAGAGGGAGAGAAGTCATTGTCTCCCCCTTCTCCTGTTATCTCACTGTTGTTAGCATCCTCTCCTTCTGCCTCCAGCCACTAGTCAGTGTCAAGTTCTTCTACATCATCAGTGTCATCACCATAATTATCATCATCTTCAGTATCATCATCTTCCTCCTCCTCCTCTTCCTCCTGTTCTTCCTCTTTCCAATACTCCTCTTCATCTTCTTCCTCTGCCAGATGCTGCCTGCCCACTTCATAGAACCTGCATAATGTGTCCATGTTCAGGACATCCATACTCTCTTGATTCACAATGACAGCAAGAAAACAATCTTTGGTGTCTGTACACAGGTCAAACATGTTCCGTTTAACATCAGTAGTTGCTATGGGTTCATAGTCCATTGCATAATATGTTCATCAAGGTCATGCAACCAACTTCATATTCTTAGCATTGGCCCTTTGTGCCTTCTGCATCCCTTGTAACACTGGAGGCTCACAGTGATGTTTTCTTCCTAATTACTCCTAATTGCTTCATTGGATTTGCTCTGGTGATGGGGACACCTTTCCACTGACTTGTGATTGGTGGAAAGTCATTTAAAAGTTTTCTCAACCCCGTATGTAGATGGTGTTATTGATCTAGAGTTGAGCTGGAAATCACTCCTGTAGTAGAAAAGGAAAACTGGGAATAATAAATCTATAACTCAGGGCCCAGTGTCTCATCTCAACACAGGACAGACTCAGCCTTTAAACCCAGCACATGTAATTCTGTCATCACACAGCATGCAGATGACAATTATTTTCATGTCACCACATGGATAATGTAAAAGAAGATTTACATGGGATGGGGACTTGACTAAATTGTTGTGATTAGAATTGAGACCTGAATTACTTAAAAAGAATTGGAGATTTTTACATAAGAGCCTGTTGTACGCCCATTCCTGTAAAAATCAAATCACTTGTACAAGATCCCAATGATTGTCTCTAATTAAGTTGTAGTTCTTTTACTTATTTATTCATTCTTTCCTTTATTCATTTATTCATTGCTTCCTTTTATCTTGCAGTTTCGTTGTATCCTTTATTAAAATTTGTTAAATTATACCCCTAACCAAGAAGCTATTTACAATTGAAACATGCTAGGAGGAAAAAGTCAGGGTTTTTTTGAGTTGATATCTGTCAGCTTAAGTAAGAGGTAAGGATAAGCCATTAGAGATTATGCAACCTTAATAGTAGCAGGTTCACCTCATGATTAGAGGACTCATGGAGAGAAGTAGAGGCCTAGGCACCATGAAGAGATCCCAGGAGAGGCTATTGGTGAAAGTGCTGCCCAGTTGAAAGAGATATGCCAGCATTTTGGAGATCCCAGGACCATAAGATGACCAAAAGAAAGAGCAGAAGTGATGGAGTGGAGCCTGCTCAAGCTTAGATAAGCTGTGTGCTGCAGAGGGCAGAGCCAAAAAACATGACCCCAAAGCCCTTGCAGGAGCCTAGAGGATCAACAAGTGTATCCCAGATATTGGACATTGGGCAACTCAGACTGTTGGAGTTTTGTTTGGGTTTGGTCAGACTGTGACTGTGCCCCGGGTTCTTTCTCTTTAGAAATATTGAGTTTTTGATTTTATAGAAGCTCATAGTTGAGAGACTGAGTTTTAGGAGATTAAAATTTTTAATATGTTTGAACTTGTAAAACTCATTTAAGTTTTAAAATGTTTTCTATTGTGATGTACATCCCTAAGACCACGCAATAATATAAACAAGAAGAGATTGTGGCTTAAAAGGAAGTGTGTCAGGTTGACAAGGAGTCAGTGGTGCTAGTTTATGTCAATTGGACACAAGCTGGAATCAGAAGGACACCTCAGCAGAGAAGATTGTATCCATAAGATCTGAGTGCAGGCAAGCCTATTGACATTTTCTTAATTGGTGATTGATAGGGGAAGGAGTTCTGCCTATGGTGGGTGGTGCCATGCCTGGGAAGGTGGTCCTGCATTCTTTCAGAAAGATTCAGCTACCCAGGTGAAACAGTTCAGTAAGCAACACCCCTCCAGGGAATCTCTCAGGCCCCTGCCTTATTTGGGTTCCAGTCTTCTTCTCATGACCAATAGTCATGCAGAAGCATGAGCTAAAAAAAACCCGTCCATACCCCAACTGTTTTTGGTCATGGTGTTTCATCACAGCAATAGTAACCTAACCCCAGCAAGACAGCAGTCAAGTCAGGAGTGCACAGAAGGTTGGCGACAGTGGCTTTTCCATGGAAGGCATATGTGGCTACTTAAGCACAGCTGCCAAGGGTGCAGACTTGTGCAAGTTACACAAGGGCTATCAAATTCATCTTAGGATGTCAGACCATGAACTTCCAGGAAAGCACCTAGAATTGTATCTGAAGGGTCTCACCCACCCCCACACTGTATCTCTAGTCTTTGACCTTTGCAGGCCAGAAAGTCTCCCAGAGCCTGAAGGAGCATAAGTGCCAGGTAGAGTTTTAAAATAGGATGAGGTGACCCAGAACTTCACACATGAGGCAGATACCACATAGTTTAACTTGAAAATGCATCCATGATAGAGACCGAAAACCAGAGCCTGATGAAAATGTCAGCTGTCTTCAGATACAAGGGGACAAAAGGATGGAATGTAGGAAGGGACAGAGAGACTTAGCAGCAGTCCTTCCATCAACTGTCACTGATCATACTGATAGATTGTGAAGGATCATGGGAAGGAAGATAAAAACACCTCCCATACTCAGCTCCAACAACAGCAAAGAAAATGTCAACCATATGTCTCAAGAGGGTGCCTATAGGTCATCTTCCAACGGCTGAAAAGCAGTCTGATCAGATCTTAGATGGATCAAAAATGCTAGATGAGAAGGCTTCCTAGCAGAGGCCAAGGGAATTCCTCTCTGGGAGTTGTGGTTATGTATTGTGTCCCTGTTGTACCTGTTTTCTGAAACTCCCAGAGACCACCAAGGAGCTGGTTTCCCATGCAAGCATATAAGGGTCCATTTATTGTCAAGTTCACCTGGGCCAATGCAAGGAAGATGGAGGTAAATGTGGAGGTGGCCACAAGCCCTGGTGCAGAGCATTTTTATAGGGAAAAACCTCAAGCTGGGAATTGGTAATTTGGGATTGCGTAGAAAGGGGGTGAGGAAAGGCGTTTTTTGAAATTGTTGGCCTAGACTTTCAGCAAGAAGCCACTTTTGAAACCATTAGATTAGACTTTTTGCTAGGGAACCACAACTTGCTGAACAGGATTATCTGGACTGCTCATCAGGATTATCTAGATACCTTCAAGGGCCATAAACCACAGACAGAGTGTCTGTAGGAATATACTGTTGTGTATATGTTCTGAGCTATCATGGCACATTCCTGAGGTCCTTTCTGGAACTGAGACAGCAGGTGGTCCTAAGTTGGAATCTGTATTGCCTTCATATCTCCAATAAATTGTGGACCCTAGTAAAACTCATCTGGGGGTCAGAGAGCAGAGAACCCACTAGATTAGACAGAGGTCAGAAAATTGTGACACACACACCTAATCCTATCACTTTGCAGGCCCAATCTAAGGCCACACTGGGAACAGCCAGACACATACCTTTAATCCCAGGGAGTGATGTCAGGAAGCAGAAAGGTATATAAAAGGATTAGGACCAGGAACTAGGGGCTATTAAGCTTTTAGACTTTTTAGCAGCAGTTCAGCTCAGATCCATTCGGGTGAGGACTCAGAAGCTTTTAGAGTATGAAGATTCTTGGAAACAGGATGCAGTGAGGCATTGTCTAGGTGAGGTTATCTGCAGCTTGTGCTATTCCTCCAATCTCTCAGTTGTTCACCCAATATCTGGTTCTGTGATATTTTATTGTATGTTAATAAACAGTGTTTATCTGGAGATCAGAGGTCATAGCCAGCCATAAACAGATGGCAGTGGTATCACATCCCCTTCATCTGATCACATGTCAGGCAGTCACTGTGTGTTCAAGGACATAGGCCTTTAATCCCAGTACCAAATACAGAGACCCAGAGTTCTGTCTAGACAGGCAGTGAAGGGCAGTGATGTGGCTGGGCGAGAGCCAATGAGAAGGCAGAACAGGAAGGCAATAAAGGCACAAAGTTAAACAAGAAGAGGCACACTTGGGAAGCTTCAATGACTTGGTGAGCTAAAGTTAGTTGGCAGCTATTGCTCAGATCCCTATGCTTACACGTTTGTATTTGGCTCTGTTTTTTGTTTTGTTTTGTTTTGTTTTTAAGACTGTTTATTAATTCCTATACATGGCGTCTTCGTTTTTATTTATTTATTATTTGTTGTTTTTGTTTGTTTTTTTTGTTTTGTTTTTCGAGACAGGGTTTCTCTGTGTAGTTTTTTGTTTGTTTGTTTGTTTTTGTTTTTTATTTTGTTTTGTTTTGTTTTAGCTATGGAATGTTCTGATCCTCTAACCTTTCAGAATCCTTCGCAATATCAGGATCCAAGTTTTTTATTTAATAAGAACATTTAAGATTCATTTTACATGACCTCAACTTGATGTGCCATGAAATGATGAAGCCCTTGGGAGGACTGCCCTTCATGAAGGGAGACAGGAGGAGTGGATGGACGGGGAAGCCTGGTAGAAGGGATGGGGGATAAATGGAAGTGGCAGGGAGAAGGGTGGAAACTGGTCTGTATATAAAATAAAGGAAAACCCTGGTATGGGTGGCACAAATCTATAATCCTAGCACTTGGAAGGCAGAGCCAGGCAGATCTCAGTGAGTTCAAGGCTAGCTTGGTCTACAGAGCAAGATCTAGGACAGGCACCAAAACTACACAGAGAACCCTGTCTCAAAAAATAAAAGTGTGGGAGAATGTTAAAAGAAGAAAAAAAAGACTGAATATATCAACAAAGCTCCACGTGCTTCATTAGACTATAGTTCAACATTTCACAATGGCTAAACATTTGTCTCAAACTTAGATCTAAGGATTTTAGAACCAATCACTGTAGACTAAGCTTTTTGAAATGTATTTACCTCTTAATTACCTCTAAGTGCTTTTCCACTTTATTTTCATCATCTATAATTCCTTGTCCCTCCAAATGTCTACTAGTCCTAGACAACCACCCTTCACCAAAGATGCTGTGAACAGTGTAATTTTACATTTAGTGTGTTTTGTTATTTTTTTTTATTGAGTCCTAAACAGACCTCACACCTAACTGAAACAGGTCCAACATATACATTCTCTCCACAGATGCACACTGCCTCTGCTGTTAGGAACATGACTAGACATCTTGGCAACAGTTTGCTTGCAACTCAGTGTCAACCATAAAATTTTCAATTAATACCAAGCTCAAAGGAGTGAAAATTTGGAATGAAACAAACTGGGAAATGAGTACTTGTTAATAAAATAAAGACTCAATCAAACAGCAGGTGAGGTGGTTATCACATTTAATTCAGCACTTGAGAAGCAGAGAAAGTATAATTTCTGTCAGGTCATGGACAGACAGGGCTACACCATAAAACCATGACTCAAGTGACAAAAAAAGACTAAACAAATAAACCTCCAAACCAAAAACCTTAACATTTCAAGAAGTGATTTGTGTGCAAAGACATCAAGGAAATGTGCACTTTGGTCAGTGTGAAAACCTCCTTCTCAGCACAAAGAAACTTCTCTGAGTTTTGAATGTTGCAATCCACTAGAGGTAAAAATATATGATTGGAGAGGGTTGTGTGACACTATGATAATTTAGCAAATTTAGAGCAGTAATTTCATCCATGGGATCTATATATCCTCAAATTATGAATTCCTTGCCAGATATGCTGCACCAGGTCTCCTGTGGAAGACACCCTAAATCCAAGCAGAAAGTTGCTGCTAATCCCAATAATAATTTTGTCAGCAATGTACCATGTCATTGTCTTCTTATGCCAATCATTATAGTAATTCACAGTGTTCAGAGCTGGGGATGACTATTGGGAACGTTATTCCTCCAGCACCCTAAAAGCATCTCAGGTGCTACAAAAGCCATCCAGCAGGGATAAATCTGTTTGATTAATAAAAACTTGACATCTTATGTCCCATGACCCATGTGTGTGGTTTCTTCAGCAAGAGAATCTTTTTATTATGGTAGATAAGAAAGAGCAACAGCAATAAACTTTTTTCCCATTTCATGTTTTGTAAGTGCTTCATCTAAGTTTGTAGCCATATTTCAATAATTTTTCAGGAACTTAAAATGAGATGATTTATTCTTTTTTCTTTTTTTTTAAGGGGGAGTGGTTTCAAGACAGGGTTTCTCTGTGTAGCTTTGTGACTTTCCTAGACCAGGCGGTACTCAAACTCATAAAGATCCACCTGCCTCTGACTCCCAAGTGCTGGGAATAAAGGCTCACACCATCACTGCCTGGCGTTTTATTATTTTTCTAATTGTTAAATTATTAAAATTATCAAGGTATGAGATAATATGAAGCTCATTTAAAAATTGCAAGAGTTATTAAAGAGTTTTTACTTACAATTTTACTCATATTCTCATGCTAGATAAGACTGTTTTCTAGATGTGAAGACATTCTGAGGATGGAATGCCTACCTTTCCTAGCAGTGCGCTTGGATCCGGGCCTACCCCTGCTAATGCACATGCCCCAAAGTGCTTACTGTACATGTCGTACCAGAAACATCACACCATGTACCCACAGTTAAATGGTCAAACCCAAATATTCCTACCTATGTAACAACATTCTCTCATCCTTTAACCTTTCACAATTTCCCAATATCACAATGGTGCCTTTTCTGGCAGAAGAAAACAAAACCTTCTCCTGAAATTCGAAAGCAAGGTAAACTGAAGCATTTAGCAAACTTCCTTCTGCAAAGCACATTCACATCTAAATTGTATTTTATCAAAAAAAGATGCAGTAATAAGATAAGACAAACTACCGACCAGAAGGAACAACAAATGACAATAAATTCCTTGGATGTCCTTGTGTAGGAGAAACAAGTAATAAAATCTGTAATATGCAGAGAGAGCTTACAGATATTGAAATCCACAAGAGGCTAAGAATAAAAGAAGAAAATATTTAAAATAATATTGAGCTTCATACCAACAAAAGTAAGGAAAATGTTCCTTCTTGTGAAATGGAGAAACAGCAGAAAGTGTAAAAATGTGATTATAAAATGAAACAAACTTGACAGTGTAGTCACAGATGCTCTGAACTGCTCCAACAAAGGCTTGCAAAGTTTGGTGTGTCACAGTTATTTAGAAAACAATATGTCAATGCCCATTAACAATGGCACTAAAGTCAGAATGTGAAGTTCCTTATGAAGTTCCATCTGTTACCTTCTTTTCTCTCAGCATGGAGACAATAAAGCTATTATCCACTCAATGGGAAATACTTGCACTATTGGGGTGTACACACTCTCGGAGACTGGAGAACACCAGAGGAGGCCAATTCTTTTGACCAAAATGAGAAGGGTTCTCCTAGGACAAGTTATCATAAAAGAGGCCAAAGGTTTATTTTCTTGAAGCAATGAATATATGCAAAGAACATAAGTGAACACAATTTAAAGTAGTTGATGAGCCCTCGAGAGAGTTCGTGATACTGAACACAGCAAGTAGGAGATTGAGTATTAGAGATAGTAAGATCAACTGAATGGGCCACAAGGTGGTGTGAGAGTTTTCTTTATTTTTTATTTTAAAACATATGTTAATAGTGGAATCTAAGGTTGTGAATTGTAGTGTCTTCATATGAGAGGGAATAACCAAAAGCCTTGATCCATAAACAACACTTTGCCCAGTGAGATCCAAAGTTATCTGAACACAAATGTGTTGTATCCTTCATGTCTCTGAGAATTAATATTTTATTACCGAATGTAGGTCCAAGCCTTCTTTCTGAATCTCAGTTTGTGGAATCTGAGTCATTTTCCTGAGATACTTCATATTACACCGAATGGCTGAGGTGATTGCCCAGGAGAAATCTTACATGCATGACCTTTTACAAGTTCTTATTGTTAGAGGCTCTCTGGACAAAAAAAAAAAAAAATCACATTAACATGAGTTTGTTTGGCTTATTATTTTTGAAAGGCCCTTTCTAAGCTCAGCAAATTGTTCCCACATGTATTTCTTCACAGACCTATCTGTTGCTTTGGTTAGACAGAATTAGGGCTTGTCTAGCACCACAGAAAGAATTACTTTTTGAAGGACAGAAAGGGGGATAGGTTGTGGGGGAGGCTGAAGAGGAAGGTGGAGGTAAGAGGAGGATGTGATTGGTATATAACATGGATAAAAAAATTTTCTTAACACAAAGAGAATCTCTGTCATCTTCATAAAGTTGGTTTTAATGTCATTTTCTTGTGCCTCAGCTGTGTTGGAATATGAAAGCTAACTCTTTGTTTTTACATTTGTAT
>NW_023411996.1:0-8252 GCF_903995425.1 Onychomys torridus
TAGTAAACCCTGCCTTTCTATTATCACTATGCAGTAAACATATTTGAATGTAGGTAGGATTACTGACACAAGATTCTAAGGTGTTGTGGTTTCACCTCAGAGAACACAGACACCTGACCACAGCTTTTCTTTGGGTCCCAGTGTCATATTTGTCTGTATTTTCTTCATTCTCACACCAACCTACTTAGATCTGTAACTAGAGACATACTGGACAGGAAAGCCATGGACAATAGTCTCTATTCAAACAAGGAAGGAATTATTTGGGTGCTTGTAATGAACTGTATTCATAAATTTTCATTAACAAAGAAATTGCCTACCAGTGAGACTGAGATTCAAATTTCTGCAATAAAATTTTACAGACAGAAATGAACAAAAACAGCCATCAGCAAATTCTTTCTAGTCTTAGAATCCATGAAAGTAAATATTAAACAAGTCCATATATAAGCAAATAATCACATCTAGTTGCAAAATTGGACAGATGACTCTTTTAATCCAGAAACTGTTCTTTCCTCAATGCCTGATCCCATCATTTTGTTCATGTCCATGTGAATTCTTCAACTTGAGGAAAGTTTAATTTATTTTAATGAACATGGTGTATGACATTCATTGATGTAATACAAATATATATCTAAGATAGAAAATTATGCACATCATTTAATTCTGCACCATTATTTCTAACTCTAGGTAAAATTAATTTGGGTCCCTTGCTCTGGATATTGCTCTGTATCAATAAAATGCTGATTGGTCACTAGATAGGCAGGAAGTATAGTCAGGATGAGCAGAGAAGAAAATTCTAGGAGAAAGAAGGCTGAGACAGAAAGACACTGCCAGGCACCACAATGAGAAGAAGATGTTAAGATGCCCGTAAGCCAGAAGCCTCGTGGCAACTTATAGATTAAGAGAAATGGGTTGATTTAAGATATAAGAACAGATAGAAAGAAGCCTTCCATGGCCATACAGTTTGTAAGCAATGTAAGTCTCTGTGTTTTTATTTGGTTGGGTCTGAGCAGCTGTGGGACTGATGGTTGAGAGAAGTTTTTCCTACCATGGGACATACAGGAGCAGGAAAACTATAGCTACAATTTCCTGTAATTGGGGCATAATGGTTGATTACTCTAAAAAAGATTTCTTGAAGAAATTTTTACAGCACTTGCAAAATACTGATGCAGCCATATCTGATAGGAAGCACAAAAGTCTGAAAACCATCACAGCTGCCTGAAGAAGATCCAGAAAACCTAAGCAGCAAAATGGCTGTCATGAAATTTTTCATTTTAATCTTGATATGTTGCACATTTCAGGACTTTTAATATTTGTATAATTTGGGGATATTGGATTGCTGGAAATTTTCTTATGAATGATTGATGCCTTCTCCCAGGATTTCTGCTTCTAAGCTTGTCTAATAAAGGCCTGAGCACACTACCCCTTCCACTTTTAGAGAGATAGCTTTATGTATTTCACTGTCTTCATTAGCCTTGGAGATTTTAACACACATGTAGAAGCCAGAGTTCTCTGATGAGGACATGAAATATTCTTAAAACATCTGTCCCTCTATTTACTCAGTAACAAGATAATGAAACCAAAGTAAACTTACAGAGGTCAACAAGTTTTGATGGGCTAGAGGAGCTGGCCATAGTTCAGATTGCATGCCCTTTCCCACTATAAACTCAGACAATTACATGGCACACACAGCATTAAAGTGAAATTAGTAAAAATTACCTCTGCCCCACACAGAAACATATAATGATATGCAAAGAATGATGTAAAAAGATCATAATAGAATGAGGTATCAAGAGCTCCCTTTCTGATAAAAGTTAGCTCATGAAGAGTCATTGTGCTGTTTGTGACCTAAGAACACAATTGTGCCAGGATTAGATGTATAAATAAATTCCACAAGATATAAAATATAAACATTGTGCTATGCCAGAAATTGAATAATAACTGCAACAACTTTTACCAAGGGATTGTTCCTGTGCGTTCTGAACATTAATAGTTAATAAATTGTTAGGGACATGGCAAATGCCTATGCTGGCATGGAAATTACAATTTGTTCTAGAGTCTTTGAAGCCACAAAATTTACCAACTTGAGAACAGGCTATCATGTGCCAGTAGTTTATTTAAAAATTGGATTATGGGGTTGAAATTTATTGTAAAAGATAACTGTTTATCAATGATGTCTAAACTTGAGGAAAACTATTATAAAAGATAACTCTATTCTGCCTTTGATTATCAATAATAACTAAACTTATCAATCCAGATGTGCAAGATTAGTTCAAACATATGCCCAACACCAAATATTTTATGATCTATGTTTTGGAAAAATGTGAAGCTATCCCTGATTAATAAATTCTATATAGATGAGGGACAGATCACAATCCCTCTGCCTGAGTGGCTGCCAAAGAGTTCAAACCAAACAACTGTCTTCCATATCCATAGGTCCTAGTCCAGTCCAATGGGGGCTCCATAGCCAACAGTCCAGAGTTCATGGGCTTCCACTGGTATGGCCAGTCATCTCTGCATGTCCTCCCATCATGATCTCAATGTCCCTTGCCACAGTATTTCTCCTCTCTCCCATCAATTGGATTACTGGAGTTCAGTGTGGTGCCTGGCTGTGGACCCCTGAACCTGCTTCCACCAGTCACTGGATAAAGGCTCTATGATGACAGCTGATCACCAGAGAGACCAGTCCAGGCACCCTCTGGACCGCTGCCTGCAGACCAAAGTGGGGTCAACCTTGTGGACTCCTGAGAGACTCCCCAGAATCCTGCCTCTTCCTATTCCCATGACGTTCTCATATATCATGGCATCTTCATCCCTGCCCTCCCACTCTGTCCCTGTTCCAGCTTGACCCTCCCATTTCCCTATGTTTTCATCCCCCACTCCTCACCCTCTGTCACCCACCCCCACACTCAGTCTGCTCATGAAGATCTCATCCAATTCTCCCTCACACGGTCATCCATGTGTTCCTTCTAGTGTGTTTCCTTGTAAGCTAGCCTCTCTTCAGCTATGAGTTGCAGTCTGGCCCTCCCTTCCATCATAATCTAGTATCCACTTATGAGTGAATACATACTATGTTTGTTCTTATGAGTCTGGGTTACCTCACTCAAGATGATATTTTCTAATACCATCCATTTGCCTGCAAATTACATGATATCATTGTTCTTCACTGCTGAGAAGTACTCCAGTGTATATATGTGCCATATTTTCTTTATCCATTCTTCAGGTGAGGGGCATCTAGGTTGTTTCCAGGTTCTGGCTATTACAAATAATGCTGATATGAACATAGTTGAGCATGTGTCCTTGTGGTAACATTGCAAATTCCTTGGGTATGTGCCTAAGAAAGATATAACTGGGTCTTGAGGAAGACTTATTTCCAAATTTCTGAGAAACTGACATATTGATTTCCAGAGTGGCTGTACATGTTTGCATTCCCACCAACAGTAGAGGGGTGTTCCCCTTGCTACAGATACTTTCCAACATAAGCTGTCTTCACTGATTATGATCTTAGCCATTCTAATGGATGTAAGATGGTATCTCAGGGTTGTTTTGATTTGCATTTCCCTGATGACTAAAGATGTTGAGCAATTCCTCAAATGCCTTTCAGCCATTTGATATTCTTCTGTTGAGAATTCTCTGTTAAGCTCTGTAGCCCATTTTTTAATTGGGTTTTTCAGTATTTTGAAGTCTATATTTTTTAGTTCTTTATGTATTTTGGAGATCAGCCCTCTGTCAGTAGTGGGGTTGGTGAAGATCTTTGTCCATCCTGTAGGTTGTCATTTGACCTTATTGACCATGTCCTTTGTTCTACAAAATATTCTCAGAGTGCCTGGGTTATAGTTAGAGAGGCTACTGCACCTGAGTCCCACTACTGGAAACAGGCCACCCTGGGAGGACCTGACCAACTTGGCCCAAATTTCCTGCCAATTGGTGGGCCCTGAGGTGAAGGCTCCTCTTTTCCAAACTGCAGGCAGACACTGAGGTCTCCATACCCTTCCCCCACAACCACTTGCCTAAGACACCAGCCACTTCTTTAGACTCAGAGACCAGCCCCTAGCTACCATCCACCCTGGAACTCCAATCTGGACCAGAGTTGAGTGCATGGGGTTATAGTCAGAGAGGCAACTGCCCTTGGGTTCCACTGGTGGACACAGGCCACTCTAGGAGGACCTGTCCAACTTGGCCCCAATCTCTGGCCAATCAGCAGGCACTGCAGGAAGGCTCCCCTTTTCCAAGACTGCAGGCAGACACTGTAGTCTCCACACACTGGCCCCACACACATCTGCTGGAGACCTCAGCCACTTCTGAGAATCAGAGACAAGCCCAAAGCTTCCATCCTGCCCTGGAACTCCCATCTGGCCCAGAGACGAGAGGAACTCCCATCTGGACAAGAGGAAACTCCATCTGGACAAAATAAGGAGACCCCAGGGACTTCTCAAGACTCAGAGTCCAGCCCCCCCAGCTCCTATCTGGAGCAGCGCTCCCATCTGGCCAAGAACTTCATCTGGACCAGAGAGAGGTTCCCCTAAATCTGTCAACTTCCTCTGGACCAAGTACACTGACAAGACCAAGAATGAACACAAGAGGAGATGGGCAGATGTCAGGCAGAAGTACATTACCAACAAAATAAAGAGCAATAAGCATCACCAGAACCTAGCCCTTCTCCAACAGCTAGACCTTGAAACATCATATGAACCGTAATGAAGAAGAAGAAGAAAAAGAACCTATAAGTAACATCAGTGAAGAGTCTAGGAAGCTGTTAAGTATAGAAGAGAGATTCAAAAAAACAATTGCATAGGAAAGAGGTAGAATAGACACCATAATTTTGTCCATACATTGTAAACTTGTTGTGATAAACAAAAATATGAGTGTGTGACTTTTTGGGTGATTAGTCAAGCTTACATATTTTAAAAAAAAACGGCGTAGTAGGAATTTATTACACAGGACAATTTAAAGAAGAAGGTCAAAAAAATATAATTACCAGCTTGAAATGATATCAATTCATGGGAAGCAAAGCGCAATTGAACAGAACAAGGGCATTCCGAGCATCGCGTGTATATATGAAAGATCGAAGTTAAAAGAGGAAAGACAATGTTAATGAAATACACTCTAGCAGAAGGGGGATGTCTGAGATAATTAGAAAATCTGGTTCAGATTAATAACAAACGCACAGGAACTTCAGAGGCAAGTCATTGAACCACACAGAAGTATTAAATCGATAAGGAGATTGGACAACGGAGACATAACTCCGAGGGATCTATCACTTTCGCTGCAGTGCTGTGGGCAAACCCTTATTACTAAGATTTGCAATTCATTTGATTATACAGGTAGAAAGAAGAGAATTAGATTCATCCAAGGTACAAAGAAAAACTAAAACCAACAAAGTCATGTACCCCAAAATGCTCCCCAAGGAAATTTGGGACAAACAATACAAGCGACCCAAACGTACAAATATAGGGAAGAGGAAGTGGAAGAATACCTATATATTGAAGGAAGGCACAGAAAATATATTATATACACGAGGAGATCATTAGTAGACGAAAAACTATGTTATTCCTCAACATTAAAGATAGAAGCGAAATCTCCCTAATGAAAAGATACAATAGGAGAGGCCTATAGAAACACCAAACAGGATCTACAGAGCCCCACAAAAAAAAAGGTGCCTTTAGCTACAGTGAGGATAATTAAACAATACCTAAACGTACAGAAGCAGAGAAGAAAGAATAGTTAGTAAGCGGTGCTGAGCAAAGGAATAGATAAAGGACAAGTAGGACAACTTATAACAGGAAAACCCACGCAGATAACACTCCGATAGTTCTCAGTATGACAGAAGACATTGTGAACACGACAGCAGAAGGACCCTGGACAGAGTATAATTGACTATGTATCACTAAGAGACCATGGATGCCATGCAGCTAGACTCAATATCTTACCCCAGCCAAATAATCTTTCAAATGCGAATACATATGATGTGGACTTTCGAGTTGAAAGCTCGTACTCCTTCCTAAGACAAAACCAGATTAATTCACAATACCTTATCCGAGCAGAAGCGCTCTGTTACACACCCCTATACAGAAGCACATGAGTGTAACTCAGATGAGGGGAGGTGGTTAGGTGTGTATTGCCAGCCCATAAGGAAGGCACAATTTACACCCTTATGAATGTTAATACACATGGCAAAGTAAAGACAACCACCACCAATAGAAGCGCCAGACATAGACACAATACAGCTTAAACCACATTAAAGAAAGCCAGTAGTAGCAAATTATAGATAATATCAATTACAACATACTCCACCAAATAAACAAAACTCATACAGAAGTACACCCAACAGGATCGTCATGTAACTCAATATCTGCATTCAATCTAATACACCCCTCCTCCTTAAAGCTATCAAACGGAGCAACTTACATATCACCCTCACATGAATAAAGACTAAACGAGATCTAACCGAGACATGGGATATGAAAAACAGGACCCATCTTTATAGCTGAATACACAATAAGACAAGAAACTTCCCACGCCCTAAATACGTATCTCTCATAAATTACAATGATGACAGTACACTCTCTATAAGAATAAAGGATAGCTGCGAGCGAAGAAAAGGGAATTTATCCATTAGCATAAATTGAGTTCGTACAGAAGAGCATAGCATTATGGTTGAAGCGCATTGATAGTAAAATATTCCATATTGCCAAGAATCAAGACACATTCACAACAATGAAAATCAATCACAAGCAAAACTTGTGGCAGGCGTTTTATTGATAGTGATCATATATCTACACATTTTAGGAAAGATATCCCCCAACGGACTGAACCATTATATGAGTTCTCCTACTTACACTATAGTAATAATCTTAATGACCCCCATAACACCGAAGAAGAGCACAAACTAAGCATATCCCAACATCAATGGAAGAGTTATAAAAGAACAAACATTTACGTAAAGCCTTAACTTCAGATCACAAATATAGAATAATCCCCTAATGATCTACGAATTTCAATACGTGTTGACAACTTGACATAAAGTTACCCCACTTTCTACTCTTCTAACATAGGTACCGTATGATGTGAAAATCCTCTCTCTCTGAAAACTTAAACAGAGCGAGTCAATGGACTTAAACTGTATTTTCCTGGTACGTCCTGTCCGTTTATGGCATCAAAGTGGACTTACTCTATATCTTCACAGAACTTTGTCGTCACAGCCAAAACAAAATAGAAAGAATCAATGTACTATACATTCTTCTCAGACACACCATGGGAATCCATTCCTCTCTGTAAGTTTAAGTGGATCGACCTCTAACCCACCAATCATAAGCCGATGATAATACTGTTTTTTAGCTGGTGAGAGTCCCATCTCCAGAAGAATACAGCAGGCACAAGCCTCACCAGCCCATCCAACATGTATTACAAAAACTCGACATTTGAATAAAGCGAACACCCTCCGTCGTATGTTGGCCTTTCTATCCAGAAGAGAAACCACCGTGACTCAGTTTCGCTAAGTTTACCAAGTTTTAGATTTCAATAAAACGACAAAATAAATGTTACAGAAATTGCCAATAGCAAAGATTCGTTTATCTGTGGTACCAATTCTAGATTCCTGATAGATAATGCTTCTCAAATTTCGTTGGCATGAATCAACCCTAAGTCGTAAATGGTGGGTAAAGGTAGGTAAGCCGTAAATTAAAAAGAGAGAAGGCTACACCCAAATATAATCACCACCGTTTCGCTTCATACAGATGGAAGTAAGTCATATATAGGCTCAGAGAGAACAATGAATTACCATAGTACAATAGCTTTCCGATAAACACAAGCTTATGGGCTGACGAGGGACAATAGCACTCAGTCTTAGCGGAAATCACTTGTGACTACGGAACAGTCGCGAGTGGAACTGTATTCTTTATGATAACGCGTTACCTCTATACGTTAGACACTGACCCACATTATACTTAAAGAAATACTCTCGTAACTTAAGGAAAACAAATGTTCCCAAAATCTTCAGATTCGATGATATGCGTCTTCTTTTGCAGAAGCATCCCACAGAAGCTGCGGCCTATAACCATCTATGTCTAGCCATTCTTCCAGAATGCAGAGTCACAGATGTGGAGGGAAAGGAAAAGAGGCATGGGATACGGAGCGGATCTGGAGGTCGTAGTGTTTTTTAATTCGCTTTAAGATGATCTGAAACAGTTCAACCCATTGTACAGCTTAGTGAGTCTTTCAAGAGAATGTTCATTGCAGGCTTAGAATCTACCATA